>NC_082387.1:13602258-13609758 GCF_031168955.1 Gadus macrocephalus
AGTAAGAGAGATAGAGAGGCAGGGTTTAATCATGCAGGCACATGCAGAGGACTTCATTAGGCAGCCTGGGTTGGAGTTGATGATAATACTGAGGCGGGCCTTGAGGACTAGCAGCTTTATAATCACAAATAGGGCTGCCCCATTATGACTTCTGCTAGCCAAGGTCCCCCTAATAGAAATATCCTGGTGAACGGTGCAAATGCAAATACACCTTCCTCCACGAGAGTCAGAGCTCAAGAGAAAGTTCAAAAATACATATATACAGTACATATATATATATATATGCATATATATCTATACATATGTATATATATATACATATATATATGTATACATCAAATGTTACAATGAAAGCACTACACTTCATGCATATTTATATTTCGGATTTTCACCGGCACAAGTATTTTTATTATCGATTATCAATTCATTATCTTGAAACGCCCACCGAGTGCCAATGGAAAATGTTTAAGATGCTACTTGTGTGTTTTGTCGATTAATAAAAAAATGTCACAGCTTGGATTGGTGAAAACATTTTAGAGAAATATTGGAGCAGTATAAATGGGAATTTGCTTTTTCTTGGTTTTCTATTTTGAGAGCACGTCACAGAACATCTGTATTGAAAGTTGGAAAGAAAAACCGCCCTTGTGCTATATGCTTTCAAACTTATATGACCCTGCAAAGATTCGCCCCCTGGAGCCTGCTGTGATTGGAACCCTGGCACTGGAGTGTTACAGCTTAGACTCATGAAGGGGACAAACTAAGTCAACCTAATGCTAAAAGACGAACACCAATTGGCACACACTTGTGCTGGTTTTCTATGATGTGTGCCTCTCTATGGGTAATGGCCATCTATATTCAGCTGCATATTTAACCAAAGCCATAAGAACTTCCACCTCAATTGTCTTTCAACATGTGAGTTGATGAGGGCAAGATAGCTTATTCAGGGGCAAAGCCGGAAGCTACGTTTACTTAAAAAAATAATAAGTATTAATCTGTGGTCATTGTAAACTGTAATAAACACAATGACCTTGACCATGTTCAGTGACAATGATCGAGGTCAGCAACAATTTTCATTAGTAATGTTAGGAGCCATTTGCTCAGAAGTTGTAGTGTTTGTACAGAGGCCTAAGGGTAATGAAACTGACACACAGAAGCCTATGATGACCATTCCCACATGCATTCATCCATGCTACTCACATTAGGATAAATATGAGAAGCTATTAGCATGATGAAGGCAAGTAAAATGTCCCCTATGTCACTGAGAGATATCTTTATCAACCTCAATCTTGCACGTTGTATATTTAAGACATCTAAAACATTGATAATATTATCAATGAAAGCGTTCTTTAAACAGTTCTACAAAAAAAATGGAATGCATATACTTTCACTGTGCTAACTAATGATACACGGAGAAAAAGAAAATGCGATCAAAAGTACGCTACTTTTCCTTGAAAAACATGGGCGGATGTAATTCCCTTCCTCGATATATCACTAATCAGTCGTTCCTGGACAACCGCAGTCTATTATCAGGCTGAATGTCAATTCAGCCCCCGGCATAATTGAGGTAGCGGTGTGTTGGGCGCCCGGCGGGAGGAATGCCGTGGTGGCGGGTAATTACAGAGCATTATCGCTCAGCAGGTCATTATATGCCACAAGGCCAGAGTCAGGTTCTCAAAGTCTAGCCGTAATTTTTTAAAGATCACATTTGTGACCGTTTTTGCTTGGCATGTCCCTCTGTGTATGTGTGTGTGTGTGTGTGTGTGTGTGTGTGTGTGTGTGTGTGTGTGTGTGTGTGTGTGTGTGTGTGTGTGTGCGCGTTTGTATGGTGCGTATGTGTGCATGAGTGTGTGTGTGTGTGTGTGTGTGTGTGTGTGTGTGTGTGTGTGTGTGTGTGTGTGTGTGTGTGTGTGTGGAGAATGAACAGCGTACAGTAACCTCCATTTCCCCTGAGTCTCATGGACCACAGGGTACAGGGATGGGTCATGGGACTTGATATTGCCCCACAGTCCAGCCGCCTGAGTTCCTCTCAAACCACTGTTATTCTGTTCACTGTGTCCTCTGGACCACTACTAACATCTCTGCCTTTATCCAACACACACACACACACACACACACACACACACACACACACACACACACACACACACACACACACACACACACACACACACACACACACACACACACACACACACACACACACACGCACACACATGCTCAAGCACACATGCAGGATCAAGCGAGGATGGACATAGGAAGGGTAATCCACTCTCAACAATGAACCCATAAAGTATTAAGACCAACTTGTGCTTTACCAAGAATTTTGTATTATATTTGTATCATAAAGTGATGAGGATCGCAAGGACTAGCATGGATTGTTTTTGTCTCTGGCCTCTTAATAAATATAAATAATAGTAGTATAGTATAAATAGTAAAGTATAGTAATGGTATTTATTTCTGAGAGTAATTGTAGCAAGGACATGAATACTTAAATTGTTGATGAATACTATGAATGCTTATGTTTGTTTTCTGTAAAATGAACTGTATGAAAACAGCACACTAATCCACACCCAACACACACACACACACACACACACACACACACACACACACACACACACACACACACACACACACACACACACACACACACACACACACACACACACACACACACACACACACACACACACACACACACACACACACACACACACATACACACACACACTTAAAGTGTGATATCCTAATCCTTAGCTCACCTTGTAAAGACGTCCATTGGAAAGCAAAATCCCAGAAATGTCTAGCCTGGCTTCCACTCCATCAGCGCAGCAATTCTTCACAGCTGTGTATCTCCAACACTGCAACGAGAGAGCACATGCACAAAGACACAATGTTAATGTGGTGGTTACCCTGGCAACCGAGCATCGCCTTTACATATTGAATAGCGACTCTAGAGCAAACCGCAATTAGCATGTTGTTGGATCGTGAGATACAACCGTAGCAACGTCTAATAATAGAAGACAGACTACTGAGGTTGTATTAACTGTACTGTATATGTTTTGATTGAAAATTAAGACTCATGGAAGACTTCTGAGGTCGTATTTACTGTATATGTTTTGATAGATAATGTAGATTCTATCATCCAACAATGCCGCTTATCCGCGGAAGCTTGTAAAGGAGGGAGTATGGTCAATGAATTTTAAATTAACAGGAGAACTCAATTAATTCATCACCAGAGGTTAGAAACACAGTGGGACCACGCCGTTTGATTTATAGACGATAACAATGGTTTGATCGTGACATCTATTTGCACTGGGACCCTCCTTCACAAATCTGTAGCCTATCTTTTTTGTTTTCTTTTTTTGTGTCATTTAATATTTCACGTCATATGCTGACACTTCCTCGTGATCTAATATGTCAGATGAATGATTTGCATGTCATGAATTGCAATTTTTCAAAGCTACAAATATTTCAAAGGCGATTGTCATGGTGTGATATAATAAAAGGATTTGGTACAGGAATAGATTTGTCTTTGTTTGTTAAAATATTCATGTTCATATTTATTTTTTCTTCAAATTCCATTAGCTTACCATTGTGCTCATGATGAGACACACACACACACACACACACGCACACACACACACACACACACACACACACACACACACACACACACACACACACACACACACACACACACACACACACACACACACACACACACACACACACACACACACACACACACACACACACACACACACACACAGATGCACACACACTTATGCAATCACACCTTGCAAACACTATTAAAAGAAACACACTAAAATAAAAAATAAAAGGATACACAGAGAGACATCTCTAATTGTTTTATATTTTATTATCATGTAAAGTACATTTATTCATCATCATCATCATCATCATCATCATCATCATCATCATCATCATCATCATCATCATCACCATCATCATCATCCCTGTTAACATGGACAGGCACACTTTAAAACAACCTCATTTATAATTACAAATCAATAGCGTCCACATCCCATATTCACAAGGGTCCTAGAATGAAAACAGCTCCATAATGGCCTAGCTCCCTGAAGGCCTGCTGCAGTACCCTCTGTGGCTGTCTCTTGCGGTTGTGGGCACGGCCAGACCCACTTCATGTGATGCTCGCCTGCCTGGGGCATGGTTTAGGGCAACTGTGTAATCCCCACCCCTACACCCGCCCCCCCACCCATCCCCTCCACCCCACACCTCTCAATCTACACGCCCCTCATTTATTTTTGCGGCTTGTGCGGCTTGTCTCATCCCATCACTCCCGCCCCCATCTCCGACCACCGGCCTGCACACAAACACACCCCTACGTCCCCCCACGTCCCCCCACGTCCCCCAGCTCTGCCTCTGGCATGCATGCAGTAGGTAGGCTGAGTGTGTTGTTGTGGTGCTGTGTGGTTTGGCTGTGGCGGCCATGGAGCTGGGTAAACCAACGGTGATGGCGCCCATGACCAGACTGCCGCTGCTCGCTGTGAAGGGAGGGGGGGGGGCGGGGGGGGGGGGGGGGCGTGGATGTGGGGGGGGGGGGAATACATGCGTGCATCTAAAGTGCCTGCCCCCACACGCTGTACATCCATATGCACAGGTATACTGTATACCGCGGCAGACCCTATATGTATGAGGGGAGGCGTGCTATGTGTTCAGGGAGGAGGCGGGGGGGGGGGGGGTCACTTGCTTCCTGGAGACGGGCTGGCAACGAGAAGCGGAGACGTGGGCGGATAATTATCCGAAGGACGGCGTGTTAGCATGTGGCCATGAAGCAGCGTGATGAATAACCATCTCACAGAGAGTGCCGTCGGGGCATCAGGCCTTCTTCCTCGCAGTTGTTTGTGTGTGTGTGTCTGTGTGTGTGTCCGTGTGTGTGTGTCCGTGTGTGTGTGTATGTGTGTGTGTGTGTGTGTGTTTCAGCGTGTGCGCATGTGTGTGTGTGCGTGAATGTGCGTTTGAATGTGTGTGAATGTGTGTGTGTGTGAGTGTGAGTCAGCTTCTTGTGCGTCTCTTTACAAATTGTAGCCTACCATACCTGATAAAAACAAAAAATGGGAGCGAGAACAAAAGCGCAGGCTTCCGCGGGAGGTGCGTCTGCCCTCCACCTTGGTGGCTTATGGTGTTTCATTATCCCCCCCCCTACATACACACACACAGACACACACACATACGCACACACACACGCACACCCACACACACACACACACACACACACACACACACACACACACACACACACACACACACACACACACACACACACACACACACGCTGCCTGTCTCATTTCCTCTCGGTAACAATCCATTAGCCAACGCCGAGCTCAAACATGCAGCCATTTAATTATATTCATTTCTCTGACAGCACGCCGGGACGTACCACTCATCAGAGAGTCTGGGGGGGGGGGGGGGGGTAAGGCGGGAAAACAGACTACTGCACACTTTC
Source organism: Gadus macrocephalus (assembly GCF_031168955.1). NCBI lineage: Eukaryota > Metazoa > Chordata > Actinopteri > Gadiformes > Gadidae > Gadus > Gadus macrocephalus. The sequence continues at coordinate 13,607,750 of NC_082387.1, forward strand.
TTAAAAAGAGTGAGAGACTCTGCGTACCAATTAAACAAGAGCAAACATCTGGTTAGTTACAGTAAATGTACAGTAATAAGCCGCCGTCTATGCATTTGCATCACACACATGCCAGGCTGTACGCCATGCCTAATTATGGAAGCCAACATACCGATATAATTTACTTGTTATCAACATGCACTTACACTGTAAAGTGCACATGCACACACACACACACACACGCGTTATAGTACTACCTAGTATTGTTTTATTTTTGGATAACAAATATTTTCTAACATTAAATGACTCATTGTATTTTGAAATTATACATTCAAAGAGATAACATGTTAACAGAACCTCAACAAATTTGCTTTCAGACACTAAAAGAAAATATATGGCATACCAAAAATGCCTCACCCAATACTGAATATTAAAAAAAAGCCCTCTTAAATTTTGTATTTGTGTCTTAATATATAGAAATGTATCCTCAAAATAATAATAAAACAGAATAAAATAGCATACATAGCGTCACTGATAAGGTAGCACTAGCCTCCGTTACTCAGCAAACGGCGAGCGATATATATCCTCAAACGCGCCTCGCATTTCGTATGCGGCGGTAATCAAAAGGAATTAATGCATGCAAATGAAACGCGCAGTATGCATAACTGCCATCGACGGTGATACAATAATTGTCTCTCGGAGACGCATCTGCGCACATCACGCGGGGGGGAAACGTGCACATGTTAATGTGCATGCGTGCATGTGTCTATGCCAGCGGACATTTTAGGTCTACCCTTCTCACACATTCTCACCACTGCCAAACGCCTTAAGATGGTGGCACCTTGAGGCAGAGAGAGACACTCGTACAGAAAGCCAACCAGACCCCTCCTTTCTCTCCCATTCCACCTAGCTCTACCTCAGGTCCTCATGACAACACGGGACCCCACCCCCCCATAACCCCAGGACCCTCTAATAAATATTTAATTCACCCCTCTCTAATAAGGATATTAGGCGACTGGACCCCGTCCCAGGCATATATGCAGAGTCCTCTCTCATCAGATTTACATAAAAGGGCCAAATGCTAATGCATGCATAGCATCTACTGCTTATTATTCCATACGCGGCCTCACTGGCGCCCTAGACCAGCCCAACATCATTTAATTGCGAAAGAGAATGCCGTTTTCAATTGGTCGGCCGTATTCAAAACGCATCAAGGCCTTGAAATGGCAAGCATTACAAAGAGGGGAATTGTCCGCATGTTTTAATTGTAGGGCCAAGTTTACTGTATTTATTTGCATTTTATGCCCTGTGTTACTACCCTTCCCCCCTTTTTTTGGTACATAAAATAGTCATATTCATGAATTATGAAAACACAGAATCTGGATATTGGAGGCTAGCTCGCACCATGTTTCCCCGTTGGATAATAAAGTACCTCTATGTCTATGCTTACGATACGTGCCGATTAGTATATTTTATAAATCTGCTGGACAATGTCCAGCTGACTTTGACAGTAGCATGTAAAGCTTACCAGTGTGTTGTTAGTAATTAACATTTAAAAAAAAAAGAATTATGCAGCGACACAAAATGCATTATTTACACGCTTTCATCTTCAGGAAGATTCAATGCTTATCTCAGATGCAATTATACTAATTTATTTATAGCGTGCACTATTTGCATAATCAAAAGCCAGCGGTGCACAGCTTGGATAAGCTAGGGCACAAGCTGAAGCCCGGACCTGCGTGTGTAAAAAAATTGCATGCACACATAAAGATTTATTATTTTGAACAGTTCAATTTGAAGAATATCAGTATGTGGTTCTGGTGCTGGTGGGATCTTACTAGTTTAATAGTTATTATAAACGTAAATCATTATCACAACAAAGAAAATGCTTCTGAAAATTTGTAAACGCACAACTATACAATAGAAATACTGTAATTACGCACCCGATAGAGTACTTTCATTTCAATAAACTTTTGACTTTACATTTTATAGACTCCAAGGTCACTGTGAAATTGTAACATATCTATTAC
>NC_082387.1:13612258-13614758 GCF_031168955.1 Gadus macrocephalus
CACACACACACACACACACACACACACACACACACACACACACACACACACACACACACACACACACATACACACAGACGCAGACACAGAGAGAGACAAACACACAGTTGGAGAGAAACATGGAGCAAGCGAGACAGACGTTGTTGCGTGAGACGTAGCTATTGTTCTCCCCCCCGCTCATCAACATGATGTAGTGGTCCCGCTCGCCACTGCAGACATGGCGTGCGTTAAGTATGGAGAGCACAGAGAGACACATGCGCACCAGGGCAATAAAGTACCTCTCACCAGTGACACACGCACACGCACACGCACACAGACACACACACACACACACACACAAAGACACAAGCTATTACTGTGTTTGACCATGTCTTGCTAATCCGTATAGAGATGCTAACCGCCTTGTGAGTGTCATTAGCTAATATGGGTATACCACGGATGGGAAACAGTATAGCCATAGTACATAGGGTTACCCACTTTACCATTTGAACCAAGATGTGGTAAAGCCGACATACATATGTTTAACCACCTTTCCATTTTAAACGAGATGGAAATTAAAGGAATACACAGTGACTATACGATTCAGCAAAATCAATTTGCTAAATTCTGTGCACCTATGAATGTTACCAATGACTACAGCAACAACCAATGTCTGAGGAATGAATTTAAAATACCCCATAGGCCAATCCATGCTATACAACCATACAACACCTGCCATCACAATAGCATTATTACAACAAGGTATAAGCACAGAATATGCACATGACACTCTCGGCCAACTGATGTAAAATATGCCGATAGCCCAATGAATATAAAACACTCTGCATAGTCGCTCCTCTGCCAATCACCTGACAATAGCATATAGGAGAGCAAGAAAGAAAAAGACAGCTAAATATACAGAGCCCATTACGAGGAAGGGTTTTAGGAGAGCATGAATACATGAGACTTCAAGCATAGCATAAGATGCCATTTTTTCTCTAGGAAAATAGGAACATGTGAAATCAACGGTATCGTATACACACAGGGGGTCTTTTGGCCTTGGATTTCAGTGAGAAACAAAACAAAGCTAGGTGTCAAGACAGTCTTACATGCTACCCAAGCAGCAGTAGTATTTTACTATTTGATATGAAATGAATCCTCAAGTATAAGTACAATATCAAGGTAAATGGACTAAACAACACAACTGTTTGTCCATTCACATACGAAATGGAGGAATACAAAAAATAAAAAATTGATTGGTGGCTTTTGGGAACATAGTAAGTAAACATAGCGACCCTGATAATGTAATGCATTCTTAACAAATACATGTATGGTTTCAGTCTCGCCGATAGGTCAGGTTGCCTGCATAATGAATATATGACTATATAAAAGAGGAGGTTGGTTACAGTTCTAAAGTATGTGTCGCTGCTCTCTTGCAGACCAAAAAGAGATGTGTTGTGATTTTGATATAAACTGGGGGGGTTTCACTAGCATTTGATTTGACAGCCCATGAAATGACCGTGGCCAATAGGTTTCACACTGTATAGCTCTAATGTAAAGAGCCAATAACAGATATGTCTTCTTGTTAATGTTCACTCTTTGCACCCTGGGGTACTCTGCACCCTCTGTATCTGAATAGCAAACTGGGGGAACAAATTGTTTCATGTAGGGGAGAAACAGTAGGCTTTTGCTTGAACAATACAAATATATATCCTTATATATATATATATATATATATATATATATATATATATATATATATATATACATGAATTATATATATACATGATATGTATATTTTTTTTAGTAGTAGTCATGTTAGTAGTAAATAATTAATTTATAAAATATAAATAATAGTTATGGCATTATTATAAACTCTGCAGACACAGTGACATTTCGCGTGGCCCTCAGATTGGAGAACAATGATTCCTTTCATAAGGCTTGAGGACAAATTCAATCGCGTTAACAGGGGACAATGAGTCTTGGTTCAGCCAGAGCTTGGCCAAATTGTGTTCCAAGATTGTCTTATGTGCAGACGCACAATGACCTGTTATTCTAGGACATCTTTGTAGGGGTTGAATCGGAGACGCCAAACGTGCTTTACATTGCGTAAGACGTTGGTTAACTATCGCAGCCGTGGATATATTTGATCCTATAGGCATTCTCTTACTTTGCCACATTGTTTAAACCCCATCATCATAAGCCCCTCCTTTATAGCCAGAATTAAGCCTAGAATTTGTATTTCTACATTTATATAGGCTCAACTATGCTTGAGGAAGAATTTCGAAACGCAAATTATAGTATAGATTAATAAATACATCCATATACTAACAAAAATACCCTTGTGATAATGAGTTGTAGTAAAAACAAGATTCATAGAGCATCTCTCCAGACATCCACCACATGACCCACTCGTGCAATGGGTAGAATAGGCCAACCCCTGCTGTGGCTGTGGGGGTAGGACCATACAATACCGAAAACATTAAACATTAACATTCAACATTCAACTAAACCTATAGGC
>NC_082387.1:13619758-13630026 GCF_031168955.1 Gadus macrocephalus
ATTAGGACTGATCCCACTATCGTTAGACCCACTAGAATATTGCGTGATGCCAGCGGGTTAGGCCTACTACCAATCTATTCATTTTTTGCTTAACGGTATAGGCCAGGCCTCGATATTTGGGTTTGACGCTGTATTCCCAGTAACCTACTTCTGAAACGTGCGTCCCTGCATCCTTCATGGGCCACACATCTATCTTTAACGAAAGCCTTATTGACGTGCATTTTACAAACGTTGCAACACATTAAATTGCATTCATCCGTTAAACAAGTGATTATATTCAATCGTAGCGTATCATATGCCATAAAAGTTGCACTTACTTCCTGACGCCGTGTGACACACGACTCCGCGTTCGGTCCCATCGATCAGAAACCGTCCCGTGCGGCAGGAGAGCGACGTTCCCCTCCGAAATATCCAGCGTTTTACGGCCATCACTTTAAAGTTGTCGCCAACATGTGAGTGGCCCTAAAGTTACGCGAGCTTCACTGGCCCTGTGCAAAAGGAGCCGCTGAGCATACTCCGAGCACACGACCGGCGAGGAGAAGACGAGGGCGGGAGGGGAGAGCCGCATATGGAAGAGAGAACTTTCCCATAACGTCTACTACTACAGCACCAAAAAAAGAAAGTGCACCGTTTAGCTCCCAGAGTCTGGAATAGTTTTTTCTCTCCCTTTCTTTTTTTCTCTCTCTCACCCAGTGGCGATGATGGACGAGGAGGGTGTGTGTGTGTATGTGTGTGTGTGGGGGGAGGGGGGGGGGGGGGGGGGGGGGGGGTGGAGGAGGAGGAGGATGTAAAGTCCATCCTTCTATGTGTAAGAGAGGACGTGCTCTGCAATTCAAACAAGTTCCCTCCGCTCTTTTGTTGGGCCGTGAACTGAGGAGGCATTGTTCGGGACTTGGCTCGGTCCCTCTGCCTTCCCCTGACCAGGTTACGAGGTGCATGCCGCGGCTGGGTTTCAGACCTGGGCTTCAGGTGTGTCCTGCTTTAGCGCGCCGTGACCAACCGGGACGTCTTTATCGTTTACAGAATAATACACTTCTAACAATGGATTACAGATGCACATAAAGCCTATTAAACAAGCTTTCACATGTACAGTGTGCTTTCGTTTTGTATGATCACCTTGTTCCAAAAACTACAAAAAAACTACATTTCAGACATCTCTCCCCCCCCCCTCTCTCTCTCTCTCTCTCTCTCTCTCTCTCTCTCTCTCTCTCTCTCTCTCTCTCTCTCTCTCTCTCTCTCTCTCTCTCTCTCTCTCTCTCTCTCTCTCTCTCTCTCTCTCTCTCTCTCTCTCTATTTCCTTCCCTCTTTCTCCATCTCTCTGTCTCTGTCTCTCTCATTCCTCTCTAAAGAGAGGGATGGTTCACACACACACACACACACACACACACACACACACACACACACACACACACACACACACACACACACACACACACACACGCGCGCGCACGCACGTGCAGTGCTCATAAAGGAAAGTTACCCTTCTCGTATGTAAGATGAGTTTGTGACGTCATAAGTCCAATCATATTATATATTTTTAATATTATATTATAGAACCATGAGTTTTAAGAGGAACTTACGGAAACAGTACGTGAGTTCCTCTTACAATTACCGTATCGGCTAATTACAGGCGTGTCCATTAAGCACGACCGGATTCACGTTGCATTCTAACAACGGGGGCACGTTCAGTGACGTAGACAAGCAGAGCGGCTACGTGCGGCCATATTTAAATACATCAAGGCAATTAGCTCATCAAAATATGCAAATCTGGTTGACATAGTCCGCGTGGCCCAGTCGGATTAATTCCCCCCTCGGCAGCGCGTGGGTATTTGATAGTCGTTTAGAAAGACAGCAAAGGCTTGCATGATTCAACGACAAAAAAAGATGCTCCAGACTCGAACGTTGAAAAGATGAAGAACAAGCAGAAGAACGAGAACAAGAACAAGAAGTAGAAGAAGAAGAAAAAGAAGAAGAAGGAGGAGAAGAACGGCGACATGAAAAGAGGGTACGGGACATTCGGAGCGGAAAATCGCCCATGCGTAATGAGACGAGGCGAACCGCCATTCCCAATGCTACGACGCTGTTGGCTCTGGTGTGTGCGTTATTTTTAAATATTGATGCATATTCATTGTAGGCTATATGTATGTATCCTAGTCATATTTGCGCCGCTATGGTGATTTATATCATCCAACCTAGGTTTACGGTCTCAGTGACATATAGGCCTATGTATGCGATTTTAAATTTCACATTTACATTCATTTTCAATTTCTGAGTATGCATTTCACAAAAGCCAAAAGGTAAATATTATAGGCCTAAATATTCCAAACATCTACATATATGGCTTAGACTGCTGCTGAATACGTTATAGGCTTCTGCATGCATGAACAAAGAGGTCTGGTGGGCAAACAATAGAGCGAATGGTTTGTTAGCACTGATGCATATTCCCAAATTTGATCACTTTGAAATAATCACGCGACATTTTGACGGCAATTAAAGGAGTAAAGTATTTAGGCCAATTCGTTAGAAATGGAACGCAGCCCCTGATTAACAGTTGCGCTCAGTGTCTAATTGGTAACCTAGTTGGGCACGTGCACAGCGGACACGCACGCAGGCATGTGCGCAGAGAGGCGATCCGTTTCGGTCTTATCCAAACAGCAAGTCAAACCTGGATTTCTACAGGCATAACTGCAATTGTCTGACTGTTTCTAAATGGGCATCTACAGCACCTAATCTAACAATTTAAACGTCAAAATAACATTAACTTACCCTTCATTCAAACAGCCACGTTTTAAGTCATGGATTTTGCGATTATCATTTTTGTTGGCGAGTGAAAATGAAAGTAAAATGAAAGATGCATGTGCGGAAGCAAACTTACGGTAGCGTCCAGACCAATCCGGGTGCTATGTAGAGGATGTCCTCCTCCTCCTCCTGCTCATCATGTGAACCCTGCTCATGAACTGCTCACCCAACACAAGTGGTCGGGTGGCTCTAATGCGTAAAGGTGTTTTTTTTTTTAAGGAACATTGCTGCAGATTGCAAAGACATACTACACACTCGTGTCTTGGTCATTATCAGTTCAGATTTTTGCAAAACAATTCAAAGAGTGCGACGAGGAGTCAATAGTTGAACATCGTTTGATTCCAACGTCCGCGCATTTGAATGTTGCAGACGAGTGACACACGTCGGCAGCGGCCTGTCACTGTATTGAGAGGCAAGCAGATAACTCTTGACATCGCTTCACGTGGATGGGAGTGTTGTTTCATGATCAGGGACTCGCCTGGGGATCGATTGTAAAATCTATATTTCAAGTCTGAAACAGTGAACATATATTCATTTTAAATGATTGACTCTTTAAGGATTGTATTTTTCGTATAATTTAGGGGCTTTTCTAACAATCAATTATGTTATTCTGTCATTATTATACGATTTCTCCGAACATCAATGCATTTCAAAAAAGTGCATTTAATCGGTGTCAATTTAATTCAATAGTTTTAACTCTAATAAACAGTACTGAATGCTCCCAGACATGGTTTGGATAATTTGTAGTCTATTCCATGTTATTTGAAAATATCTACAGCCTGTTAATTACAGCAGTAACCGTCAAACATTAGTGAGGCTTTGTTTTGAAGGGCGCTCAAAGCTTTCCAAATGTTGACGTTACATGATAGGCATCAAAAGTATTGCTTCAGTTGCTACGCCATATAGTGCTAGGCCTAATACTACAAGTAGGTCTACAAGGCCTACTCCTAGGTACTACTTAATTATCATAATTATATGCCATAGCCCAAACCCTATGCTTCTAACAAACAATAACAGCAGTGTTAGATAAATGGACACATAATTAAATACACACATCTCTTGATTTATCTAGATTTTTTCATTAAAATTTGATGCAGGGTGGTACTTTGACATTGACTATGAATGTGGGCGTGCAGAAAGTGTCCTGTAGGCCCATCGTAGCAGACCAATTAGAGTGCGTGTAGCGCCGAGGTGGGCGGGGCAGCGACCTAAGTAGATTTCAGGCAGCTGCAGTCCAGCAACGACTTAGGTGCACAAATGCTTCCATCTAGTGGCCATTTGATAGAATGAACCTAATGGACACGGCCAGCGAGGCCAACGAAGTTCAAGTTTATATGAATGATATGTATGGGCCTACCTCCATCACGTCGTTTTCTAATTTAAATGTTATTTTTCTGCTTTTATTTCTCCAAAACACCCTATGATTTTAGGTTAACTTATTTTGGCCTATGCGTCGATGAGGACTTATGTATCAGGTAGGCCTGCTGCCTCGTTTTGAACCACGTTGCCTTTCGAATAGCTTAGGTTTCCCTTATTTTTCTGTAAATAGTTTTTGCCTTGGTTTTAGAGACATAATCTATGAAAAGCCCCGAACCGTGTTCCCCTTTTCATTTATCCGTTCTTAATCCATCGTTTATTTGACCGTCAGCATGTGATCTTCAGCCTGGTTGATCGTCAGTGTGACGTGACTTTAAAAGCAACCTATTTCGGCTATAGGCAATCAAGCGAGAGTTCAATCAGCTTCTTCTTCATTAGTCCTCGTTTACATTGAGGCTGAGCGAAACGCACGACCGGATATAGGCCTATGCGTTTATTTCAACGCAGCTTTACAATGGATAAATACATCTACAAATTCGCCTAATTAGGCCTAATGTGTTAATACCGCAGAGGGGTTCCTGCCTGCCTTCATATAGGAGGACGTGTCGATGCTGTTGGAAACTTGTGGACGTTATTTTTAACGATCATGCAACATTTTGTCCAAATAGCTTAGGCTACTTGCGACACATTTATTTTACTGTTTAATTTAACAATAATTTAAGAATAACACGGATAGGCCTATTGAAACAGTCATAGTGGTCCCACAAGTCACTCAGGCTCAAGGTCGAAATGTGTTTGAATAAAATCCAACGTGGTTTATAGGGAAAACAAAAAACATATTTTAAATGTATTCTCTCTTGATAAAGTAGACCTGCGTATTATCGAAAATCTGACAGAGATTTCTGTCTAAACGAACATCCCTCAAAAATGGTTTCAGCGATTAATTACATCGTTGAATGAATAATGGATAAATAATAAAATACTATCACGTACAAAATACATGAAAATATGAATCAAAATCGAATAGGCCTACAAATAATAATAAACAATACAGTACAATTTTAAAATAACCCCCCAAAATCGAATGATTGACTCCCTATAAATTTGGGAACCAATTCGACTATATCTAAACGAACCCTATGGGATGAGACTATAAAAAACATGCAGGCCTACTTTCAATATCACACTACGTGTAATATGGAATAGTCAAATATACGAGTTTTTTCCTACTTGCCTTAAGTGTGTGGATTATTAATTGCAGTCTACAGGCTAATTACCCTGGCGTCCTCAGAAATACCGTTACCGAAAGGAAATTTCTGACCTGAAATAGCATGGAATAAAAAACAAACACCCATGCAATTACGGTCCATTAGGAATTGTTTCCATTTTGTATTATACTTGATTGTCATTTAACTTGAATCACATCTGTCGCTTGCTATGTATGACCTCCCAATTCCCCTGTACTCTGAGATAAGCTTTGCATTTAAATGTCAAATGTCTGGATTATGTATGCTTATGATGCATTGTCATTTTGGGATTTATTAAAGGTGGAAGGAACCGTGATACAAATGTTGTTGTTATTTAGATGCTTTGAATTTCATACTCTCTAAATCTCAGCTATTTTTCATGTCATGGTATCAAAGGTTACCATATATTGTACATTTGGTTTTTACACACAATTTATTATTCATATTAAATCATGTACATATAAAGAGCAGATCTTTCCTTAATTTTTCTTTCCATTTTTCTATCTGCTTTTCCACGTTGCTTTGAAGTGTACACTGAAGGTCAAACACACTGAAATCAGTCATATCAGGCTAACAGAAACCAGAACTTTACTGAAATGTTTGCAAAGCAAAATCAATGTTTGCCCTTGGGCAGAGGATACTTGTGATTACATAGCCCCTGTATGGTAATACTCAATCTCTAACAATCCAAGATGTAAACATATTGATTAGGAAGTCCTTTATCATATTCCCTTTGTAACACCTATCAACACAATGGGTGCTATGGTAACTGAATTTGGAGTCCATGCAGTGGTTTAATATCACATGGATATGAATGTGCAGTCCTCCCTCTTGCACTGACTTCACTAAATGTCATGTAGGTGGACCATTCTAAAGTTACTGAAAGTTGCTACATGTGTTTATGCTTTGATAAAGTGTCACTAGGGATGAAGTTATTGACAAAGGAGGACACAAGAAAGATTTCACTTTAAGAACATACGTTTGACGCACTGTGGCCAGTGATATCTGTTATCCTTTAAAAATCACATTCATTTGGCATGTTGATTTCATCATCATTACGTGCATGGCAGTGTGAAGTCTGATTAATAAATGTGCACAATCCAATACGTCTTTCAAATAACGTGGGCGAGGAAAACAAGAAGGGAACCATGGACATGTAAACATTTCATCAAGTGACCATCAAGAAGAAACTGAATGTCCAAACCGTTGTACATTTGAGCAAATTCTTTTATTATTTTTTTGTTTCAATGCTTTGCAAATAACCATAAATGAATGTGAAAATAAAACTTGAGTTTACAACACAGAAAATGCCACTGGCTTTGGTTTCTCCACACATATGCTGCCTGAAATATCATGATTTTTTTTTCTCAAACTTTAGTATTGAATTAAAAAAGAGAGAGAGAGAGAGAAAGAGATAGAGAGAGATAGAGGAAACACTGAGAGGCTCTGCCCCTGTTTCTGACTACACAGACTGTATACAGTAACGACATCGTGAACCTGCATGAAATATGCACATAGAAATTCCATAACACTCAAGTGACAGCAGATCGGGAGGCAGAGTTATGTGGCTAGTCTCGTTGTTTGAAAAAGAGCTAAATCAAAACAGCTATTTGTCTGAAATAAAACCACTGGGCTTCTCCCATACCAGCATGATTGTTTTTTTCTTCCTTCGGTATTTAGTTTTAAAATGTCAGTGACTTTCGGTAAAATGACATGGAACCCTGTTTCGAAAGATGGATTCTAAGGAGGTATTACATTGTCAGGGGTTTGTTTTTTTATCTCAAAGTTACGTTTTTAGAGTCTGTGAAGTCTTGAACTCAAAATGGTTCCTGGAAAAATACATAAAAAAACAAAATAAACACCAGGTTATAAACGATCATTAACATAAGGCCCGACTTGCGGGCTTCAGTAAGGAGGGACTGAGGATCGATAATAATAATAACAATAATAATAATAATATTTGTCAATATGACAACCGTGTGTCAAGGTGTGACTTGTTTCCTCCTTAGCTCCAGTCTCCAAACATTTTTCCACTTCAAGGTTTTTTTTCATTTCCACGTGGACATGTGTCTTTCCTCATCTCCACAAAACACTGGCAATGGTTTCCAGCTGGCTTGACAAGGTCAGACTAATTAAAGACCTGAACAGCAGTGTCCAGAGCTAAACTCAAAACAAACCAGACGCTATGTGCATTGGCACATACAAAACTCCACTAAGAAAACAACAAAAACAAAACAAAAACAAAAAAAAATCATTATTATATATATTTATATATTAGAAAGCTATACACAAGCATGTTAATTTCACAGATTTTTTTTTTAAAGATTCTTAATATTATCGTTATTATATATAATTAGAAATACACGTTTAAAAACAAACCTCTACAAAGAGAAAACAGTTCAGCAAAGCATTGTATCCAGTCTGTTATCATGGCTTAGGGTTTAAAAAACCCATTCATTTCCCCCCATCATGTTGAACTATCCGTCTCCTATTAGCAAAGCTATCAAAAAACACATTCTGGCTTATAGAAACTACAAAAAGCCACAAAAATGCTTTGCATTGTATTCCTTCCATATGAAAATATAAGCAAGTGTATCGTACAATTTTTTCAACTTTTTTTTTTGTTTGTTTTGTTTTGTTTATTAATACTGAATAGTTAATAGAAGACCCAGAGTATCCCCGGTTATACTTAATGTAGCTCTTAGATCAAAGGGTGGTCCTGGCGCCATTCGATTCTCTAAAACCGAGCAGTAGCTCCTCAAACTGGCTCCATACACGTCTACCACTGGGTCCAATCTGTTTACCTGTACAATCCTTCAAATGTTGCATAATAGCTTTTCGTTTAGTGAGTAAATAAATTTTGTTAATGTCTGGCAACCTTTGACCCCCGGCCTTTCCTCCCCGCCCCCTGATGCTCTATTTACATAAATACGTTGAACCTGCAACATGACATCATCTAAGGTTAACACACATTTTTGCAAGGGAGAACGCAGAGAATGTATATATATAGCAATGAAACTGACACTGTACACTGTCTGGTTGTCCAACTCAAGTGCTAAGGTGTTCTTTGCTCCAACACTCACACACACACACACACACACACACACACTCATATTTTTTTAATCTTTTCTTTTCTTCCTTTTTTGTCTAGTCACTGGTATATCGCTGAGGCAAATTGTATGTATTTATTTTTTTACAAACAGAGTACCTGGCTTTTTTTGTTTATTTGTTGATATGCATATATGTACACATACACACACAAACGTGTAAAGATATATATGCATATGAAATCGTTTTTTTTCAACACAAAACACGATGTATGCATAGTTCCCCCCGATAAAATGATGCCCTGATCCGAACCCTTTTCCCTCCCTAACCCTGATTATATCACCCCGCTTGTTTATATCATATGTTTAGCACACACACACTCAGCAAAAAATAAAAAATAAAAGAACAAATAAAAGAATAAAATAAAAAAAAATACTACGATATTTCAGGAAATGGCTACTATTTTTGTCTTCCCTTTCGGCGGTAATGAGACAAAGAGGAGGGAGAGAGAGAGAGAGAGAGAGAGAGAGAGAGAGAGAGAGAGAGAGAGAGAGAGAGAGAGAGAGAGAGGGGGACACTGCAGTGGGGGTCCCAGGGGTGTTTGATTGACGGCTGAAATACGACTAAAAGTAAGAGACGGTGGTGGTGGGGGGCTGGTGGGTGGGTGGTGGGTCTCTGGGAGTGTCTGGGTTGCTGCGTTTCTTTGGGGCTTCGGGGTCGACTCTGACGGGGGGGCAGTGGTGAGGGGGTAGGTCTGGGGATAGGAGGGGGGAGGTTCTTCAGGGACCACGTGGGACAGGGGGGGTATCCATCATGTGGCCCAGCCCTCCGACAGGCGCACGCGCTTGATGGAGGGGCTCTCGCGCTCGTCCATGTTGGGCCTCGCCAGCCCCAGTGGCGAGTGGAAGTCGTTGCGGTGGTCGTCCCGGTCGCTGCCCTCGTGGGAGCTGCTGCAGCTGCTCAGGCTGTCCACGGGGGAGCGGCCAGAGTCCTGGCGGGACGAGGGGAGGTTCTGCTGCTGGGGCGGCATGCCGCCGCCGTAGCCGGCCCGTGCTGCTGGTGCGATCCCGCGGAGGGGACACGGGCTCGGACTTGATGTGCAGGCTCTGGGCGGAGGGCAGCGACAGATTGGAGCCCTGACACAAGTGGGAGCTAGCGCAGTTTCTGCAGGAGGGAAACACATAAAGGGGGAGGCAACAAAAGGGGATGGGGAGAGGGTTATAGAGGAAGAAACTGGGATTTTGTAGACCGGTTTGTGCCTTACATGAACCGGCATGCCTGTTTCTAGGCATGCATAGTGAATGCACCGCGGACGCACGCAATGCATGCCAACGAGTTTACAACAAGATGTCAGCAGCAGGCGCAGAACATACAAGGGGTAACACCTTACATTAAGGGGACATTACTGAATAATTAACATTAGTTATTTAGCCTTAGCATAGGGTTTAGGATCGGGGTTAGGGGTAGTGGGTGATAAATAATAAAATGAATACCTTAGTCAATATGAACACCATTACTCAAATGATTACTTGACCATCGGCTCACTTTAATCAACTGTTAATAGGATTTACAGCTTTAACTGTTGTCAATGAAGGGTTAATTATTGCACCCTTATTGTAGCGTGCTGCCATTGCACGATGCGCTTCACATAGGACAAGACGAGGTGTCTGGCAGTCAGGGGTGGACAGTACTCACCCTAGCTGGCCCAGGCTGGCTGAATGCTGCATGTTCTGGATGTGCTGCTGCTGCCAGCCGCTCATGGAGCCCAGGTGAAGGGAGCTGCCACTGTTGAAGCCAGACAGGGAGGACAGATCTGCACTATTCAGGGAATATTCTGTACAAACACACAAAGGGGGA
>NC_082387.1:13630126-13642626 GCF_031168955.1 Gadus macrocephalus
CTTTGCATTTAGTCTGAGTGAGTCATCTCGCTACTTGGTCTCCTGCTGTTTGGCATTATTCTTTAAAAATCCAATCAAGTGTTGATGATATCCTTGGAATAAAAAATATAAAAGTGTATTTTTCAATGATGATCACGACACTTACTTTTTTTTTCTTTACTACCCCAAAAATAAAATTCAAATTCTGTACACTCAGTTGTTATGAATCAAACAACGAAGAGCAAATCAACAGATGTTACGTAAGAAATAAACTGGGAAATCCCCAGGGAATAATTGTTTCCCCTAAACTTCTTCAGTTCGCTGGAGACGGGTTGGACCTCCGCTGGAGTGGATAAGGCAGCATGGTAGGATACTCTCTGCCTTCCCTTCTAGCTTGTGTGTGAGTGTGTGTGTGTGTGTGTGTGTGTGTGTGTGTGTGTGTGTGTGTGTGTGTGTGTGTGTGTGTGTGTGTGTGTGTGTGTGTGTATTTGTATGTGTGTGTGTTTGTGTGTGTGTGTGTGTGTGTGTGCGTGTGTGTGTGTGTGTGTGTGTGTGTGTGTGTGTGTCTATTTGTATGTGTGTGTTTGTGTGTGTGTGTGTGTGTGTGCGTGTGTGTGCGTGTGTGTGTGTGTGTGTGTGTGTGTGTGTGTGTGTGTGTGTGTGTGTGTGTGTGTGTGTGTGTGTGTGTGTGTGTGTGTGTGCGTGCGTGCGTGCGTGCGTGCGTGCGTGCGTGCGGTGCGTGTGTGTGTGTGTGTGTGTGTGTGTGTGTGTGTGTGTGTGTGTGTGTGTGTGTGTGTGGAGGGGGCGGGGGAGGGGGCAATCAGAATGAGGGACTTTATTGATTCAAATTAATTAATCCACTTACAGAGGAGGGAGATTCCGTGGCTGCAGAGCGACTTAAAATCGTACGCACAAATTAAACTGTGAATTTGTTGCCGTTAATGATATTCCTAAGTAATTGAATTGCAGCAATGTTTTAAAAATGTGGTATTAGCATGCAAAAGACATGTGTTTTAGCAATGGATAACCCAAATAAAAATTTGTATTAATTAATTTTGGATACGGTTCAAGCTTATTTAGTATACTTGTAATTACTCTCTCGGAGGAAAAGTAATAATGTGTAGGGTTTTAGTGAGGAGACGCAGCTTATAAAAATATCACATTTATATTAAATAGAAAACTGTAAATAAAAAAGGTTGTTCGAGCACGTATCATTCAAAATGCTGTTTCAATTAATTAAATCAGAAATGTCAACAAATAAAAGCGTCTTTGTTGATTCCATCGCTCTCAATTCTACTGGGGTACAAATCATATAGATGTACATATATATATATATGCATATGTATTTATCTACACGTTATATATATTAACCACAAATAAACGTGAGAGAAGAGGATATTATTATTATTATTATTATTATTAAATGAAGATTCTGCTCCTCACCTTCTAGGCCCTCCACAACATCGCCCATCCATACATCTGTGAACTCCTGCACAGCACACAACACACCCACCCGCACTCTCCGGTCCTCCTCTTCCACTCAGCTCACTGTACCACCCGCCCGCCTGGTCACCATGGGGTCCAGGGCATGCAGCCGATCTGCCCCCCACCTCTGGAACACCCTCCCACCTGACATCCGCAACTCTGACACTCTCTCCATTTTTAAGTCCTGTCTAAAAACACATCATTTTAAACTGACATATTCACTCTAGTTCATTGTCTCCCACCCATTTCACCTCACTTGTGTAAATTGTTTCAATGTATCTTGTTCTTGTGTTTTTTATGATTGTTGATTTTGTTTTTTAAACACTGCCCTGTAAGGTGACCTTGAGTGCTATGAAAGGCGCCCTCAATAATAATAATAATAATTATTATTATTATATTCCATGCATTATCTGGACTGGTTTGAAGTTCTGAGTGTCCCATATCGCTCTTATTCGCTTTTACTCCCCACTAATACTGGATGACAACTGCAGCAGAGCCTCCTAATGCTAATCCCAACACGAAGAGCACAGATTAGACATTTTATACCTGTACGTTTGATTTTGCTTACGCTCCATGACGACTGCCAGAGTGCACGCCAAAATAGGAAGAGGATGGCTAAGACAGACACGGGGGGAAACATAAGGGAGACGTAATTACCTCTTTCTAATTGAGTGAAGGAAGTTGGTAAGGTAATTGATGCAGTGCTGTTTCTCACACATCTGTTGTCTGTGACACATGTGTCTGTGTGCACGTAGCCACGTCTTTGACATGCTTGCGTCCTGAGACAGGAAAGAGTGGCTGAACACCTTGCCTCTCACACATAGCATGCACATGCACGGCACGTGTACACATACACATATACACGCAAACACACACACACAATGGTGCCATCCGCTCTTCACTGCTAGGATGAATGCGTCACTATGTGATTATCCTCTGGTTCAAACTAATACCATAGACCACGGAGTACCTCCAGTGTGGCTGGTGCTAAATGCTGTTTGATATTGTTGCAATTGAAACATGAATTTTTCGGCCTCAACCTCAATATGCCAATGTAGTTAATGTTTTGTTATCAGACCACAATAATGAATACCTGACATTATAAGCCGTACAATTATAGGAACAACTGATATAACACGTGTTAAAAGGCATGTCACCAATCATCAAAAAGCTGCCTGCCTATTTATTTGATTGACTTCTATTGATCTTTTACATTTTATTGTCTTATTTTCAGTCTTAAAAATAATAAATGGTTGTCTATTTTGTTTTTTACGCTTTTAATCTGTGCTGTTGAAATCCTGCTCTCTGAAGCACTTTGTGTGAAGCACGGTTGGATGAAAGGCACTTTCAAAATAAAATTGAGTTGTGTTGAGTTGAGTTGAGAAGAATCGAAGATCCTTTTATCAACATTTCGGTCACAGCGGTTTCCGTTGGGCTCGGACGATGGATAAATTATCATTCGACTTTCCAATAAAAATTACATTATCAGCCTTGAACCAGCTAAGGATGACCCTCTCTGAGTTTAACTTTAACCATACTTCTTCTTCTTCTTCCTCCTCTGTTCTCCTTTGTTCTCCTTTGCTTCCTCCATCATCCACACTTACACGCATCTCCTCCTTCACCCCCATGTTGAGTGGAGAGGAGAGGGGAGAGGAGAGAGAGGAGAGAGGAGAGAGGAGAGGGGAGAGGGGAGAGAGGAGAGAGGAGAGAGGAGAGGGGAGAGGGAGGGGAGAGGAGAGAGGAGAGGGGAGAGAGAGGGAGAGAGGAGAGAGGAGAGGGGAGGGAGGAGAGAGGAGAGAGGAGAGAGGAGAGAGGAGAGGAGAGAGGGAGAGAGGAGGGAGGAGAGGGGAGAGGGGAGAGAGGAGAGAGGAGAGAGGAGAGGGGAGAGAGGAGAGAGGAGAGAGGAGAGGGGAGAGAGGAGCAGGGGAGAGAGGAGAGGGGAGAGAGGAGAGAGGAGAGGGAGAGGGGAGAGGGGAGAGAGGAGAGGGGAGAGAGGAGGGGAGGAGAGAGGAGGAGAGGGAGGGGGGGGGGGGGGGGGGTTCTGATTGAAAACTTCCTGTAGGTGTCTTGCTTGGTTTGTGAAACGTTGTAATTACTGCTGGGGTTCTCCTCCCCTCCGTGTTTGCGGGGGGGCCGCCTAGCATTTGCTCACGCTCCGGGGTTCGCCCTCAGTTCAGCACACTTAGGCCCATCTAATTAGAGTCTCCGCCATGTCTCCGCACGGCTGTCTCCTCTCACAGCTGGGGACCCCCCCCCCCGCACACACACACACACACAGCACACACACACAAAATCCCCTTCCCCTTATACCGGTCCCCCACCACACACACACACACACACACACACACACACACACACACACACACACACACACAACACACACACACACACACACACACACACACACAAACACACACACACACACACACACATACACGCCCACGTACACAAGCACAAATAGCAGCAGCACCACCACCACCATCCGCCCCGCCGCCCACGTTCAATCCGCCACCTAAACTAGGCAGTGGCAAACATACGAGCACCCGTCGCCGGCCAGGGGGGGGGGGGGGGGGGGGGGGTGATGCTCCCTCGGTACAACGATACGAGAACGTCGACTCCAGCTTCCTGCTCCTTCTCCTCTCTCTATCTCTATCTCATTCATCTCTCTTCCTCCTTCCTCCCCTCCTCCTCCTCCTCCTCCTCCTCCTCCTCCTCCTCCTCCTCCTCATCCCCCCTCCCCCTCTCTCTCTCCCTCCCTTGCACCTCCAACACCTCAGCTCTCTTTTCTCTCTTCTCCTTTTCATTTCTCTCTCTCTCTCTCTCTCTCTCTCTCTCTCTCTCTCTCTCTCTCTCTCTCTCTCTCTCTCTCTCTCTCTCTCTCTCTCTCTCTCTCGCCCTTTGTTCTCCCGCTGTCTCCTCAGCAGGCTCATGCTCAGTGGCTACAAAGAGCCCCACATAGGAAGATGAGAGGCAGCCGAGCGCACACAGTGTATGGGAGTTCAGATGCATGCGTACATCTCGTTGTTAGTGTTAGTGTGTGTGTGTGTGTGTGTGTGTGTGTGTGTCTGTGTGTGTGTGTGTGTGTCTGTGTGTGTGTGGTTTAATGTGTGTGTATGTGTGTCTGTATAATAGAGTGCCTATTTATGTGTGTGTCTGTGTGTATAGGTGTGTATGTGTGCCTATGTGTTCATGGGAGTGTGTTAACGTGTACTTCCGTGTGTGTGGTGTGTGTGTGTGTGTGTGTGTGTGTGTGTGTGTGTGTGTGTGTGTGTGTGTGTGTGAGGCAGCAGGAGATGGCCAGGGTTGTGAGAGTCAGTAGTACACCCAGAGGCGCTGGGAGAGAACACAGGGATCGCTTGCCCCCCCATCAGGAGCGCTTGTTCTTCCACCCCCCAGGCGAGGTGATACAGCTATGGAGGGGGGGGGGGGGGGGGGAAAGGGAGGGCGGTGGGGGAGCACTGGAGGGGGTTTGTGTAGAAGTGGCAGGCAGAGCCTAACACACACACACACACACACACACACACACACACACACACACACACACACACACACACACACACACACAAACACACACCATACACACAAACACACACACAGACGTTTGCCTTCTCTTCTCTCCTTTCACCTGCTAACCTTTGCAGACTCTTGATTCGTCTACCCCAACGGTTTGCCAACGCACCATCCACTTCACACAGGCTCACGTCGCGGAGCTGCTGCCTCCTTGTGCTAGTTTTTGACTGAGATGAAGTTCAGAAAACTGCTTCTGATGGTGTTACGGTAAACTATGAGAATGTGGATGTCTGTACGTGTGTGTGTGTGTGGTGTGTGTGGGGTGTGGGTGTGTGTGTGAGTGTGTATGGGTGTGTGTGTGTGTGTGTGTGTGTGTGTGTGGTGTGTGTGTGTGGGGGGTGTGCGTGTGCTCCTTGATATGAAGCTTTGCATTCTCCCACTCTTTGGAAGAATGCAAACTTTTCCACTGTTTGAGAGTACTTCTACAGAACTCCCCAGAAGCACTAACTATCTGTCCATGGGAAAAACAACTTGTATAAACTACTATTCTACTCCTATCGTTGTCTTCCTCTAACCTTAAATTGAACCCGGCCACTCAAGTTCAATACAAAGGGTTGTTTTTCTTAGGATTGTGTGTGTGTGTGTGTGTGTGTGTGTGTGTGTGTGTGTGTGTGTGTGTGTGTGTGTGTGTGTGTGTGTGTGTGTGTGTGTGTGTGTGTGAGAGTGTGTGTGTGTCTAATGAGCTTGTGTTTGTATAGATGAAGAGATGCGCACACAAATACAAACATGCCTAAGAGTCACACGCAATGAGAGATGAAACAGTTTGTACTAGTCCCAGTGGATCTCAATGGGACACACACACACAAACACACACACGCACACACACACGTACGCACTCACACACACACACACACACACACACGCACACACATACACACACGCATATGAACACAGACTCTCTGCAACTGGATTCGATTTCAACGGTGCCAAATCAAAGAGTGACCGTCGATTGTTAGTGACGAGGTTTCCGGTTGTGATTAGTTTGAACAACGCATAGAGAACATCTGCACAGGCTTCAGAGAGAGAGACGAAACTAGTGATTAAAAGAGGAAAAGAGAGTGGGTTACAGATGGTATACGGGAGCGAGCAAGTCAGAGATAGTGTCAAAGAGAGCAAGAGACAGAGCAAGGGAGAGAGAGGTAGAGAGGTGGAGAGATAGGGAGAGAGAGAGAGAGAGAGAGACAGGGATAGAAAGCGGTGAGGAAGGATAGAGAGAGAGCAGGAGAGACAGAGAGTGAGCGAGACAGAAAGCGAGCGTGACAGAGAGCCAGAGAGAGAGAAAGAGAGAGAGAGAGAGAGAGAGAGAGAGAGAGAGAGAGAGAGAGAGAGAGGAGAGAGAGAGAGAGAGAGAGAGAGAGAGAGAGAGAGAGAGAGAGAGAGAGAGAGAGTTAGACCTCATTGCACCTGGGCAAAGGGAAGTGAGGGTTGAAACGAGTTCTCTCACTCCTCTCACTCTCACTTCTGCTCTGGCTATCCAGCTTTCTTTCTCTCTCTTTTCCTTTTTCTTTCTCTGGTCTGTCTGAGAACACACACCTGCAGCCAGCCCTCTAACCACATGAAACGCTTCAGCTATCTGTTGCCTCCCATTTCACAGACTTATGTGTGCTCAGTATAGTCAAGCAAACTGCTTTGCAATGGCTACATCCCACATAAGGCCTTTTTACTTCAACAATATAGAAACAGCAGTATATGGAGGAATATAGACCTACATTAAATTAATTAATTTTATTAACAGGAAACACTTGTTGTTACAAAGATATCGTTGCCTTGTATGACTTACATTGTGTCATATAAATCCCCCAGCTGTCTATAGCAAACTTCAGTTATAGCTCAAGTTGTTTTTAAATCTTGCGTGGTGTCTGCCTCCAACAGTACCACAGATACCAATCAGTCAAAGTCAGTAGCCCTTGTCAAATCTCCATTCATTCCCAGGTGATTCTAACCAAAACCAGTCTGATCCAGTTTTGAGCAAATACGTAGCTGTCATTTCTGTCAACTACTGAGTTATAAAATAATAGTCGACTTCGCTCTTCCCTTCCAGCCAATCTAACATGCTACTGAAGGTCAATTTTATAATAATTATAATTACAAAATGGCAGACATCCAGGACTTCAGTTTGTGTTGACAGTTGCCGTAGCCTCACTGTTCCTCTCCTCACATTAAGTGCATGTGAATGTAGCCCAGCGTTGTCTCTCTTTACTATGGAATAGTGTTGTTATAGGTCACTGCAAAACCCAGATTCACGTCCCCTTTGGCTAGCTCACTGTTGAAAGGTTGTTAATGATCACTTCAGAGTCCTTCATTTGAAAAAGGATAGTCACCAGCGGACACTTTCCAATTAAATGCAACAAACACGCACGGAAACATATAATCATAAAAAAGAAAATGGACAGATATATTATATATTAGCTTAAAGGTCTTGTTTGTAAAATTGGGTAGCATCTAGCGGTGAGGTTGGAGATTGCAACCAACTGAATCCAACCCTCTCACCCCTCTTTTCAAACAACGATGGTGGCCTGTACTGGCCAGTTATGAGCAAGGTGCCAGTAGGCAACAAGTCGCTAGTAGATAAAAAGTAACAGGGAAACAACCTAAAAAGCAAACACCTCCAATACATGGATGTGATAAAAAAACGCAGAACCACTTACTCACCAATCATCTCATCTGCAGTTCCCTACACTATTTTACACTTGGATTCATCTGTGTCTAACTCCATTCTAACTACATCCTCTAACTACCCAGGATATTTTGGCCTGAATACCTGGCATGCTTATTTTCGCCAGGCTATCTGAGAGAGGGTTAAGCTTCTAGGTCACTCAGGTATAACACCACGGTGTGTGTGTGTGTGTGTGCCTGTGTGGATGCATGGAGCTCCATGTTGCCAGTGGTTGATGTTTTGATGTCTGGGTCAAAGAGAAAGCTAAGCTTCTAGGACACTTATATATACAACCAACTTGTTTGGGTATGAGGAGGTCCGTCTGGCCAGAGGTTGATTTTAATGGCGTGCTCAAGAGTGGGTTAAGCTTCTACAACATTTGAAGTAACACAACACGGTGCGTGTGAAAATGTGTGGAGCTTCGTCTGGCCAGCGGGGGATTTTGATGTCCTTGTCTAAGAGAGGGTTAGGCTTCTCTGACAGTTAAAGTATAACGCCATGGTGTGTGGGGCATTTCTTATATAACATCACTCATCATAATGCTTCTACACTACAGCATTGCTAAAAAAAGTGTAAACAATGGGTTGTAGCAAAGGGGATAACATGGTCCCCCCCCCTCCTTAATACTCTTAGCCCGAAACACGTTTCTTGTATTGAATTCAAAACACAAGAACGTGTTTTGGATTCAATCCAAGAAATGTCAGTCAAGAGCAGTTTGTCTGTTCCGGGCTACTGTAAAAACATGGCGGTCCAACAAGGCGGTCCCTGTGGAGAAGGACCCGCTCCCTATTTAGATTTAAACATTGCAAACAGAAGTGAAAACACAACGATTCCTTTTTTCATAGGATTATACAGTAATTAAAACAAATGTAAAACTAATGTGTTTGATTTCTTCGAAGTCGGTTCCGCTAGAGGCCACAAAATTAAACACACTGCACATATAAAATTACATCAATAATAATGTATTGATATAACAAATTACATAAAATCCTAGAAAATTATACAGTTAATCATTTACTTTAACCTTCATTGTTTTTAAGTGTGTAGTACTGTTTTGTCAGTGGCACTCTTACATTGCAGCCTTAGCATCTCAAATATTCAAACTGAATATCCATCATATATTGCATTAAGCTGTTTCAAGTAGGCTCACGTTTCTTTTTTTTTCTCTCTCTCTATGTTTTTTTCGCCACTTCATTCACTTAATTCCTTGTCCCCTTGTTAACACATCTCCGTAGATTGCTCCTTCTTGGGTAGAATATATACTTTCAAACCCCCCAATTTTTTTTTGCTATAAATGAATGCTGCAATGATGCAGATAATGCTGATTATCAGAATAATAACTATGTTGAAATATTCATTAAATATGAAAAAATATCTTCTACTACTAATATTAATAATAATGATAATGATCTTGCATTATTATTATTAGGAAATCCATGGGACATTCTCTATAAATGTATTAATGTACTATATATATATATAGTACATATAGTACATGTACTATATATATATATAGTAGCATGCCTTTCAATTGCACAGTGCTGATTACCATCAGGAGGTTTGTACTTGCACATTGTCATTCAAGTCTAAGGTCTATACACTCGCTTTAGGTTCTCATATACGGCATAAGTAATTTATGGTGGTAATATCACAGGGCACCTTAATATTTACTCCAACAGAAAGATGATTTCGCTTTAGCTTTGTCATTAAAAGTAGGAAAGAATCTTGTGTGCCAGCACAGAGAGAAAATTAAACCTATGGGCGTGCACAGATAGAGACAATCACTCGCATAAACACACATGCATGAACAGGCATACACAGACGCCGGCACACACTCACAAGTACGAGAGCAAAGATTGTGTCTGAACGCGGGTTTGACGAGAAAGAGGGATGGAGAAATAGAGGGGCCGAGCAACCTGCGGCCGAGCAAGGAAGTCAGAGAAAACGTCTCAGACGAAAGAGCAGCTCTCCGGGGGACAGCCCTCATCACTCCTTGGGGTCCCAGTGTTGAACACTGAGGAGGCAGAGGGTGTGTGTGTGAGTGTGTGTGTGGGGGGGAGGCATACGGGGGCATGGGGGGCTGGGGGGCAAGTGGGTGGCTGAGGTGAACCGGAGCTGAAGTCGTCAAAAAAAAATGAATCACAACTTATTTTCCAAAGTCAGCATTTCGAATCCGAGCGTGTCCCCTTTCATTTAATGCATCATTTTGTGGAGTGATAAATTTATGAATTAGACATGCATCCCTTTTTCCCCTTCTTCTTTTTTTTGCTCTTAAGATATTGGGGGCCCCCATAAGGGAGGAGGATTTTCAAGCGTTGCGCCGTGTCAAACGTTAAAACCCATGGGGAGAGCTTTAGCACAATTAGAGCGTGGTGAGGGGTAAGGCAACAGAGAGAGAAGGAGAGAGAGAGATGGAGAGAGAGCGAGAGAGAGAGAGTGCTAGAGTGAGAGAGATGAACTCAAGACAAAATCAGGATCTTAAGAAGCAGCACTATTGGTTTGTACAGTTACATGGTTATCTGCTGCTAGTGATCCTTTTAAACGCTTCGTTCGCCGGATAAAAGCAGAGCAGGGGAAATAAACTTAGTTCTGCCTCCAATCTGCAAATCCTTGGTGGTCATGGAAGATGATCCCAATTTGCTTCTGAGCAGCAGCGTCAGATCTCACAATAATAAATAATTTAAGACTTTAAGCGCCAATTATGCTCGATAAATGTAGAAAGCCGTGGACCACTGCTCGATGTCTGTAGCCAGACAATGTTGTGGTTTCCAGAAAAATAAATATATATATAAATGTAGTGGGTGTTACTTATGTCATATTCCAAACACGAGGAAAAAACACGAGGAAGTACTACGTCTCACTACTGAATATTTAAGAACTAACTATTTATACCTGATACGTGACATTTAATTTAGGGTTGTTGTCTCATGTGATAGGGTGTTTCCCTGGAGGTTAATTAACATTTAAAGTACTAGCCTAAAATAATATAACGTGATTACAAGGATTCTCTTGAAAGATGACACCATGAGCTGTACTTATCAAACACCAGGTTATGGGGGGGGTTGTTGGATGTTGTTGCTGTTGTCAAACACAATTTACAATAACCCTAACTAATAGGATTCACAGGAAGTTATCCTTCACGTTGGCGTTGTGTACGGACTTGTCTAAACTGGTCTCATTTAGTGCCATTAGTATTGCCGAATGTTCTAATGGAACTCCGTATTTTCAAGATTGACATTTGTTGCAGAAACAATATGATTATGTATTATGGATAATAGCCCTGGTTTTGACATGCCTTAATGTGATCGGACTGGATAATTTCTTCAGATCATAAAACGTTACAGCATTTAAACCACCCTCAAATGAAATGATAAAATAAAAATAAAAAAATAACGAAAAATAGAAATAAGATAGAGCCAGACTGAAGTTTGGGAATATCGATGACAAGGTTAGCCAGAAGAGCATGTGGTTGTGTTTTGTGTGCTTTCTCTTGCTGCGGTTTGGATTGTTGAAGGCCCCTGGGCGGGCCCTGCTATATCCGCAGAGAGTACGCCAAATCAAAACGTCTCCTCTGGCGTCCGACCGCTGGGGTGAGGAACCAGAAACCCTCTCTCCAAGTTTATCAGTGGAGAGAGTAGGAGCCCTCTCCTTTCCTTTTCATCCAATAATTCACAGCTCTTGCTCAGTTTATGATATTACATTTGGAAAAAACAACCAACGTTTAACAAGCTTCCTTTCAAAATATACAAGCGTTTTAATGCAGGACTTGGCGACTTACTGACTAAGGACATTTCATTGGGGGGGACTCGAGTAGACCAACAGTCTTTATTCAACGGCGCACTTGTTTGTTTTTCTTCGACAGAGGAGGGCCACAAAGCCCTTCAGCAGCGGAGAGAGGGACAGAGAGTGAGAGAGCGAGAGAGAGAGCTAGACAGAGAGAGAGAGAGAGAGAGAGAGGAGAGAGAGAGAGAGAGAGAGAGAGAGAGAGAGAGAGAGAAAGAGAGGGAAGAAAGGAAGAAAGAGAGTGGGAGAGAGAGAGGAGAGTGAGAGAGCGAGACAGAGAGAGCGAGACAGAGAGAGAGAACAAGAGAGAGAGAGAGAGAGAGAGAGAGAGAGAGAGAGAGAGAGAGAGGAGAGAGAGAGAGAGAGAGAAAGAGAGAGAGAAGAAAGAAAGAAAGAGAGTGGGAGAGAGAGAGGAGAGAGAGAGAAAGATGAGAGAAGAGAGAGAGAGAGAGTGAAAGAGAGAGAGAGAGAGAGAGAGAGAGAGGAGAGAGAGAGAGGGGAATAAGGAAGTGGGAGAGAGAGACCGCGAAAGAGAGCGAGAAGAAGAGAGGAAGAAAGAGGGAGACAAATAAGTAAAGAAAGAAATAGAGAGAAAATAGAGAGAAAGGAGAGAAAGAGAGAGAGAGAGAAAAAGAGAGCGGTGGACAAGAAAGAGAAAGAGACACAAGAAAAGAGAGAGAGAAGTAGCAAGAGAGAGGGAGACAAGAAAGAGAGAGAGAGAGAAAGCGAGAGAGGAAGGAGGAAGAGGAAGGCTTTAGGGGCTTCTGGCTTAGGACTGGGAGTATTTACCTAGAAGAGCCAGTGTGTCCTTTGTGCGGGGCGAGATGTTTCCCCGACCACTGGAATCCGGCCTGTGAATACCTGCATTGAAGCCCGGGGAGCAGGCCGGCAGCGGGGGACGGTGGGGGCCGCGGACAGACAGGAGCCACCCGTCGCCACAGCCTCAACACGCTGCCCTCATGATGTTTGCCCCCCCCCCCCACCCCCACCCCCCCTCCCGCCTGTCCCCTTCCTCGGTGCGGCCACC
>NC_082387.1:13647626-13657626 GCF_031168955.1 Gadus macrocephalus
GGCACCGAGCGCTGCGCTCGGCGCGGGGGCTTGACAGCTCCAGCCTGGCACGCCCGGCGCCCGTCCAGCCCGCCCCCCGTCCAGCCCGTCCCCCCCGTACCGTTCCGCTGGACGGAGGAGACAGAGTCAATCCCCCTCCTCTGCGCTGCTGTCCCTCTTCTCACTCGACACCCTCTGGTCTCTGTGTCGTCCCTCCTTCTGCTCGTCATTCTCTCACCTCGTCTTTTCTCTGTGTAGTGCTTTTATTTCCCACTCTTCTGATGCTCATCGCTCACGTATCTCTCCTTGTCTCTCTCCTTGTCTCTCTCCTTGTCTCTCTCCTTGTTTCTCTCATTCTCTCCCTCCTTGTCTCTCTCCTTGTCTCTCTCCTTGTCTCCCTCATTCTCACTCTCCTTGTCTCTCTCCTTGTCTCTCTCATTCTCTCTCTCCTTGTCTCTCTCCTTGTCTCTCTCCTTGTTTCTCTCATTCTCTCCCTCCTTGTCTCTCTCATTCTCTCCCTCCTTGTCTCTCTCCTTGTCTCTCTCCTTGTCTCCCTCATTCTCACTCTCCTTGTCTCTCTCCTTGTCTCTCTCATTCTCTCTCTCCTTGTCTCTCTCCTTGTCTCTCTCCTTGTTTCTCTCATTCTCTCCCTCCTTGTCTCTCTCATTCTCTCCCTCATTCTCACTCTCCTTGTCTCTCTTCTTGTCTCTCTCCTTGTCTCTCTCATTCTCTCTCTCCTTGTCTCTCTCCTTGTTTCTCTCATTCTCTCCCTCCTTGCCTCTCTCATTCTCTCTCATTCTCTCCCTCCATGTCTCTCTCATTCTCTCTCTCTCATTCTCTCTCTCATTCATCTTATTCTCTCTCTATTCTCGCTCTTATTCTCTCCTCTTCTCGCCGGATCTATCTTTATCTATCACTTATCCCACTCCCTTCTGTCGCAAGCTTCTTATCAAATACTGTATTTCCCATTCTAGATCCTCATGGTTGACAGAACTCCTATAACTCTTGAGAATGCTGTTTCTCTTGGATCTCCCATCCCCCATCCCAGTCCCATCCCATCCCAACAGTCCTCTTTTCAGCACTCGGAGTGACAGATGTGTCCAGATTGTATGTTGTAAGATGCCAGCTACAGGGGGTCAGCTACCGTATGAAATACTGTGATACAGTCTGTGGGTGGTTTCATATGAATGCTGCAAGACTCTATTACCCATTTTCTGAACCTTAAGCCTCCTTTTGTAAGATTGTGTGCATGCATGTGTATGTTCCTGTGTGTGCAAGAGTAAGGGTGGGGGGTTGCTTGTGTTAGTATGTATGTCGGGTGTGCATACAGTTATTTGTGCCAATGTGTGTTTATGCATGCATTTCTGTATTTGTTTGTGTTTGTTTTGAATAAAAATGTGACACACGTAAAAGATAATATGGGATTCTCTGTAGATTTACTTTAAATCTTTAAATCTGTTGCACACAGATGGGTCTGAACAGTGGAGCGCCCGGTTAACAAACAGCACTATGCACACTATACGTTCAATAAGTCCAATGCATACAATGAGTAGACTGCACACAACAAGTACAATGATAAATCATGATGAGCTGACAAAGTGCAGACGACCTGGCGAGGGCAGGGCAGCCATCTTGAAAGGTGGAAAAAAAAAAGTAGCCCCCAAGATGATATAAGATTTATTGAACCAACAGAACGCAGCAAATGAACAACAAATGAACTGGGCCCAGTAGAGGGGATAAAATAACAGAGTGGAGTGGAGGCGTCCGCAAACAGCCGTAAAAGCAGTCCTGTATCGATCCAGAGGAACTGTGAGCCTGCCAGCTACCACTGCATTTCTCTTTCCAGGAAACTCTCTGCACATACAGGATAGGCCTACAGGCATATCAATGTACCGTGTGTATGTGTGCGTGTTCTTGTGTGTGTGTCCATGTGTGTGCGCGCATGTGTGTTTGTGTGTGTGTCCATGCGTGTATTTGTGTGTGTGTAACAAAGTTTTTTTGTTTGCGTCCATGTGTGCGTGTGTGTATGTGTGCGTGTATGTGTGTGTGTGTGCGTTCCTAGATGTGCACAGGCAAGTCAATGTATGTGCGTATTCTTTGTTCTTCAGTCATAGCCAGCCAGTCTGTGTACTGTTCATATATGTAAATAATTGACACCAGATCAGCCGTTTATTATGTCAATATTACAGGGGTCAGCGCAATATGCAGAAAGCCATATTGGAGAGACCGCTGGTGGAGACAACCCTGCGCTGCATTGGAAGACGTTCAATGTAATCCATATTGCATATGAATTAATATGGAGTGGGTTGAAATGTCCCAGTGCCCACAGTGAGTCAGTGAGAGCCTCCTGGAATGTATGACAGTATGTCTGTCCTCTGCTGCACCAGGACATCCCGAGCATGAAGAACTGGGTCAAGGATGAAATATTCATTGTGTGGTCCCACCATGTCCATTCACACAAGCCCCCACACACACGCACACACACACACACACACACACACGCACAAACATACATACATGTGCCTGGGCGACACAGGGAATGGAAGGCAGATTGTTTAGGCATAGGGCAAACTTGCCTGTTTCTGTATGTGTGTGTGTGCGTGTGTTTGTGTGACGGTTTGTGTGTGTGTGTGTGTGTGTGTGAGTGTGCGTGTGCGTGTGTGTGTGTGTTTGTGTGTTTGTGTGTGCGTGTGTGTGTGTGTATGTGTGTTATGTGATATGTTGTCAGGGGATGATGTAACGCCAACTGGGTACACTGTGAGTCAGCCACCCTCAGTCTTCTCCCCATGTGTGATGTACGAACACCGTGTCCTGCAAGCACCGGTCCTTACAGGTCCAATTCCATTAAACTTTCATCAAAACGAGATCCTTTACAAACATAATAATAATTTTTTTATTAAGTGGTGGGAATTGGCTTCCATGGAATCGCGGTTCCTTTGGTAACCTTATTAAATTTCACACCTGGATAGCCTCTATCTATAAGTAAGTAAGTGTCTTTGAGTGTCTAGAAAAGCGCCATATAAATTCAATCCATTATTATTATTATTATCTGGAGAGGGTTTGGCCATGAAGTCTTGGTGGGAGATTTTTAACCCGGCAAAGACAGGACTTCATGTAGCCAACATGTTGTTGCTGCTGAAGAGCTTGGTGAGGCTGGATGACGGCATGTCAGCCAAATACTTCCCATCATCATGATCATAGCGGTGAGAGAGAGAGCAAGAGAGAGAGAGCGAGAGAGAGAGAGAGCGAGAGAGAGAGAGAGCGAGAGAGAGAGACAGCGCGAGCGAGCGAGAGAGGGAGAGCGAAAGAGAGAGAGAGAGAGAGAGAGAGAGAGAGAGAGAGAGAGAGAGAGAGAGAGAGAGAGAGAGAGAGAGAGAGTGAACCATGCTCTTAAAAAGCGATTCTTGGGCAGAGGGACTTGGACAAGAGGTCATACATGACATGGTGGAGGATTAGCCGGCCAAGGGCAGTAAATGTTACGACTGACTCCGCCTTCAAACAGTTAAATTGTATGTGCCTTTTTGTTCCCCGCTTAAGTAAATGTCAGACATAACCCGTTTTAATTTAATTAAAAAACAAAAGGGGTAAATGCCAGGCTAGAAGAGCCTTTGGAGGCCTGGCTAAGTAGTACTGCACCAAGGGGCCCATCCAGGATGAGGGCCTTGGGTGGCACATTTCTCCCAAAATGTAATTTTGTGCCATCCGTACTAAATCTAGCAGTTGTCGATCAAATTGTAGGCCTGAGATTGGCAGTGTTCGGACAATGATCACGACAGCAAAGCTTTAGGATCCTGCACAGGAAACAAACAAAAAAATTAAAAATTAAAGGACACTATACTAAATAAAAAAGACACCTGAATAATAATAATTAGTATGTCTGTAATGTTGTGGACCAGTGCCCCCCCAGTGATGCTACGCCCCTCCTGGGCCACCCTTACCTCATTAGTCTGGACACACCACTGACCCTACCGACGGAAGCACTGGGGACAAACCGACATGAACACAGGAATGCAACCTACACACAGTGAATCCCCGGGGTCAGGTCCGAACCAAGGTCCTTCTGCGGGGGGCAACCGGGCTCACCGCTGGAGACCGGGAGAGGCAGACGCATCGTCAAGAGAAAGGACGTAGAATAGCGATGGGAGGGATGAGGTGGCGTGCGGGAAAGTGCGTGATCCCTTACGAGACCTAGAGCAACCCTTGTCCACTATTGTTGTGTTTCAGGATGTGTCTCAACCCCCACCCCCCCCCCCACCCCCCCCCCTGAGCTCCCCACCAGCTGGGCTTCACACTTATGTACGGTGTGTGTCTGTAAAATAAAGTTTTCCCTCCACCGCCCCGACAGTACTTTACAGTATGAACAGGCACACAGCATGAGGTACGATGTTCTTTCTCCTTCCTGTGAAGCTGCCTTTGTCTCTGTGGGCGCGGCAGAGCTCCGTGCGTGTTGGGCTCAGATGCGGCACGCCGGGAAAAGTTTTTAGCTACCCGGACGCCCGGGTGGAACACAGAAAAACCACACTCAGCACTGTTCTCCAAGTCCTCAGCTTAACACTGCACATCACACACACACACACACACACATGCGCACACATACACACACCTATGCCCATGCACACCGACACACACGTGTGTACAGACAATGCTTCAAGAACCCAGCCCTCCACGGCAGCACAAACAAACACACTAAAAATACAAACGAGGCATATCCAAACACTCTCACTCTCTCTCTCTCTCTCTCTCTCTCTCTCTCTTTTGCTCTCTCTCCCTCTCTCTCTCTCTCTCTCTCTCTTTTGCTCTCTCTCTCTCTCTCTCTCTCTCTCTCTCTCTCTCTCTCTGTCTCTCTCTCTCTCTCTCTCTCTCCATCTCTCTTCTTAATGAGACTAGCACTTTTAAGAACAGACACCGGCATGATTCCATACCACACACACATACACATACAGCCACACACAGATACACACACACACACCTTGAGGAGAACGAGGGATCGGAAGAGGCGCGCAGGAGAAGTGAAGCACTCTGGGATATGAAAGAGAGAGAGAAGAAGAGGGTGAAGGAAAGGGGTAGGGGAGAGGAGGAGAAATCAAAAAGCGTCTGGGGAGAGGGAGGAGTGCGGGAGGAGGAAAGTGTTTCACCGCGTCTCTCCTTGTATCTCTGAGGAAGATGATAGGGAGGAGGGGAGAGGGGGGGGGGGGGGGGGGGCTGCTATGTCAAAGGGGTGTGGGGGGGGGGGGGGGGGGGGGGTGTGAGGTGGGGTGGGGGTTCTGTCGCTGCTGGCAAACAAGCGGGTGAGTAAATAGACTCTTGGGGGGTAAAGGCGGGCGGATGTAGGTGAGATGTTGGGGTACGGGGGCTGTACATACTTGTACTTAAAAACAAGAGTCAGAAATGCGAGCTGTGAGGGTTCCAGCGCAGCATCCAGGCCCTGAATGTTTATGAGGTTGCATTACCCCCTCCTCCCTCTCACACACACACACACACACGCACGCACGCACGCACGCACGCACGCACGCACGCACGCGCGCACGCGCGCGCGCGCGCACACACACACACACACACACACACACACACACACACACACACACACACACACACACACACACACACACACACACGCGCGCACACACACACACACACACACACACACACCCCAGTTGCTTGCCTACATCCCTCACCCCTTCTGCCCCTCCTCCGCTTCTTCAAACATCCCTAACAGCCATCCTTCCCCCTTCCCTCCCTCACCTCCCTCCCCTCCCTCCCCTCCTTCCCCTCCCTCCCTCACCTCCCTCCCCTTCCTCTCCCTTAGCCCTACAGGCCCTTAACCGACCCACCCACCCCACATTCATCCCTTACAGCACTCACTCTCCTCACCATCCCCCTACCTCCTTCTCTCTCTCTCTCTCCCTCTCTCTCTCCCTCCCTCCCCTCCCCTCCGCCTCTTGCCTCCCCCTTTCCTATCCCCCGGGGTCTCCACATTGCTGCGGCTCAGTTGATGTGGGGGAGGATATCGGTGCCAGCGCTTTGATCCTATGAAAGCTGATATACAGAAAAGAGCGTACAGATCTCCAGCCACTGGGCACCCTGGCATCCGAACGACGTGGCTCTGGGTAAATCCCGGTGATAGGGGCCGCTCCCCTACAGCCTACACCAGCTGGGATTGTTGAGTCTAGACAGGTGGAGCTGGAACCCCAATGAGCCAATCCTAAACAGAGATCGCTGGGCAGAGAGGCGGTGGCTGTGCAGAGCTCAGAGAATGAGATGCACGGTGGATGGACTGCGCGTAGATTAGATCATATTGTTGTTCTGAGCACTATTGTTTTTCTATTTTCTGTAATCACACACACGTTCATTTTATGGCAGTGACAAGGTTTTACGGATTGTAAATGTCTTAAACACAATGATGGCAGTTGCATTGAGTTAATGTTGTACTGTAGATTTCTCAGCATTTGTGAAAAATCTGAGCTTGAGACTGGAGAAAAAATAATATCTGTGAATCTTTTCACTACCGTGTCTAATCGAATTAGAGAATTGGTAAGTGAGTGAAACTATTCCCTTTCTCTTAACAAGAGAAGAAGGGATCAGGCTGGTAATGTATAATTTCCCGATCTTGACAATTGGCTAGTAACTACCTCACCCTATTTCAATATCAAACAGGAGAGAGAAAGGCCTCCAGGCTATTACTACCTCTCCCATGAGCTCCTAACGCTACAATGGGGTATCCCACACGGGCTGGTAAAATAGCAACGCTTTCTTCTTTGAAAAACCCTCCATTTCTCCTAATGTAATTATAGGGAGGGCATTTCCTTTGTTGCGCCTTAAACACTTTTGATGACTGTTTGATTTGCAGCTTGGACCGTCTTGCCTCCACACATGTGCCTCGTGCAGCGCATACAGTTGGATCCAAAGACCCTAATGGCAACCAAGGAATGTGCAGTCTTCTTAATTAAAGAAATCCCGACGAACGAAGCCGCGCTTTCAGCCCTGCTCCCTCAAATAGAGTGTTCTGTTGTTTCATGATGTCTCCCTTTCAGTGTTTTTTTTACAATCCACTACTAAGGCGAGGGGGAATGTGTGGCTGATAGGGTACAGATTAAAGGTAACACTATTGCCGCCTATATTTTTTGACATATCTTTGGGGGAACATAAAAATAAATTTGAGTTGTATGCTCGGAGAATGGGATTGAGCCATGATGATCAGAAGGGCATTTTGGGACAGGAAGTTGCCAGGATCTGTTTAATTTACTATAGCGCACATGTGGGAGGCATTGAACTCAAATAAACTTTTGGAAATGACAAACAGTAATTATACATTTAATGGGTGTAATGGAAAAATATTCAGCCTTTTTCATCAGACTACCATAAGTCACTAGCTGGTTACATCAAAGCAATTGTGAAGAAAATAAACAATTAGCCATGGACTGGGAATACGTTCATAAATAATGTATTTCCTTTTTCCTCTTAGAAAATAAGTACTGCGATGGGTAACCTTATATAGATCTAAAAGTTTTCACGCTGTGAATTGACACACAACATATTAGCCTTTCCCCCACAGGCCACCACAAGGGGAGAATAAAGGAATGTCAATGACATGTGTGAATAAGCAAGCAGCCACCCGAAGTTAGGAACAAGGAGCAACTTATGTTCCTGCATTTGAAGTTCTGAAATAATTGTGAAATCTGCCGATGTGAAAGAGGAAAAACAGTGGAATATCAAAAAAAGGATGGAATTTATTGTAATCATTAAAGTTCTTTGTTTAGGTTGGGGATTGTGAATTAGGAACAGTGAACCATTTAAATGTTCTTTCAAACTTGAACATTTTAATTATTATAGATAAATAAATTACTTTCATGGTGGCATATTTTTCTTTTTATCACAAAAATGGCACCTTGCTCAACAATCACATGTTCACTCAAACCCAAACCGCCCCCTCCAGCCCTACCATCCATTTCACACACGCACGCACGCACACGCACGCACACACACACACACACACACACACAGACACACACACACACACACACACACACACACACACACACAGACACACACACACACACACACACACACACACACACACACACAGACACACACACACACACACACACAGACACACACACAGACACACACACACACACCCCCCGACGCACACAAGCAGGGCAACACATGCACATCCACAGGAACATGTCTGAATGACGCAGGGCTGGTTGTCATATGTGATCGGAGGGGGGGGGGGGGAGAGGAGGAGGAGGAGAGAATTTCCCCGGCTGTCCATCAGTGTGCTATCAGAGTGTTATCTGCGCCAGACGCCCACCGCCTCCACAACCAGCGTCGCCGCCGCCGCCACGGCCGCCATCCTCGGCAGCGCCACGGCGACAGCATCCAGGCCCTGGGGAAGGCGCGGGGAATCACAGCAGGACCCTGGGAGAGGTGTGATGACGTTACCGAGGAAAGAGCCACTTAACCACTAAACAGACATCCAATCTCCCTCTCTCCCTCACGCACGCTCGCGTGCACGCACACACACACCCATGCATGCATGCGCACGTGCATTGCCACACATTGATGCGCGCACACTCACACAGACGGACACACACACACATGGAAGGAACCGATGAGACGTATTACGTAAATATACATAAATATACAGACGTATACACACTCTCATATACACACACGCACGCATATGGGCATGCATGGGAAAGTCAATCAGAAGTCCAATTCAATCACGCACATGCAAAAGTATGGCAACACAAAAACAAGGACTAATATACAAATACACGCACACACAAACACACACTCACATGCTACCGCACACTCAACAGGCATGCATGGAGAGGAGAACCAACACCATCTGATATCGAACTACTGTCACTTCTTCACTCCTACACACAAAACAGACGCTCAAGCTATTACGAGACACAACTCACAATATATATATATATTTATATATATATATATTGTATATATTCACAGATGGTTTTTCAGTTCCACGTATCAATATAAATATATCTGTGAATCGGTTGGCTTCGCTGTAAGCTCTTGCTGCAGGTCGAGCCTGGCCAGCATGTTTCTGTTTCTCTGGCATACACAGGCGTCCATCATAGCGAAAACGTCCAAAAATGAATCCAAACATCGAGGGGTGGAGGAAAAAAACAGCTAGTGTATGTTGTTCAATATTTGGAAGACTTGTACTGTCTGCTCAAATATTGCCCCACGGCTGTTGGGTCGGGCCTGGGAACAGAGTGGCAGTGAAGCCGACAGTGTGATCTCTGTCAGTGGCCAACACTCTGTTTATCCGTCTGTCTGTCTGTTTATCTGACTGTCAAATTATCCCTCTCGGCAAACAGCTCCTCAGGAGCTGAATGTAAATAATACGGCCCAGTGTTACCCACGCCCTGGCTGCTGGTCAAGCGTCTCCAGCTCAGTTGTGTCGGTTGTATTTCATTTATATATTTTTATTTTCATGTTCAAAAGGAATCTCGTGGACTGTAGAGATGGATCATCCCAATGTGTGAGGCAACACGTTCGCTTTGTGAATAAAAAGTCTTTGAAAGTTAAAAGTAAAAATGGGACGAAAAGCACAATTTTACATGTCAAGGACGACAGAAACTGTATCACCTTATCGAACCACTGCGAAAAGATTATAGCATGCAATAAAATACACAGTTCAGCATTTATAATTCACCTGTATATGTACTGAATTGTATTCAACACTATATATTATTAGTGTGAATGGCATTAGTGTGCTCAGGTTTCCCCTAAATTCAAAACCTCAATCAAACATTACTGGTCTGTTGGCTCGCCATTTTCACTCAGGCCACAGTGTATACAAAACATTACACAGGTTGGCTTATGAGTGACAGAAGCTTTCATTAAAATCAGATCAGTCTGGTTGGAAATATCCTCTGGTGAAATCTTAACTCCATGTGGGTTAGACAGCAAATATACAGCTAACAGAAACTATCAGTGCATTGATTCAAAGATACTTCCCAGATTGTCACAATTTTTCAAGATTATGTCT
>NC_082387.1:13668333-13670833 GCF_031168955.1 Gadus macrocephalus
TTCATACCAAGTCGCTTGGCTCACTATACAGACAATTACCATTTCGCTAGACATATTCATTATACTGCATGTGTTGTCGTTGTGGGCCTGGAACACAAGGTGTAGCGCTTTCATCGGCAGCCCTTCTCTTCCGAATCCACCCTCCACTACAACTTCCTCCCCGCTAAGCATTGTTTCCACACAACCTTTTTTTCAAGTAATAAAGTGGAAGGCAGCCAAAGCAAACAGAGCGCTTGATCTCTACCATGTAATTGGGGTTCTGTGTAATCGTTAACCTTGGCACAGTGCAGGAAGTTAATGAATCAAATCAATACCCTCTCTCTACTGATCCATAATTATTTGAAAAGAGATGAAAAATTAAACAGGCCCAGTCTATGAGGTTATCATGCCATGCAATTAGTCCGCCGGAGGGAGATTATGTTACCTAGATACCGATGGGGAAGTGTAATTTCTCTTGCAGATGAAGTTTTTTTTTTTCCTTTTTAATGAAGAGTGCAATTACCTAAATAGGTCAGCCGAGGAGCGACGCGATGCTGCCTCTGCGTGCACGGTGCTCCTCCGTGTACCTGAGAGGGGGCTCCCGCACAGAACAACACAAAGGACCATGTTATCCCTTCCCTCCCCCCTTCCCCTTCAATGCTCAAGCTGAATACCCAGTGGCATGTGCCATAAAGCGATCCTGTCTGTAGAAATGCGAAAAATACCAAAAAAAGGGTTATATTTGAGCTTCAAAACCCATTGTTTTAACGGTTTTGTTTTCTATACCACCGCAATTGTGTTTTTTTTCCTCTCTGCTATGCTGCACAGTTGCAATTAGGGAACACACACACACAAACACACACACGCACATACACAAACACACAATGAACCCAGCAGGTCGCTAATACTGGCTAAGTAGTTTACAAAGATGCTTCCTAATGATACAAAGCGCTGTGTTCTATTTTTGTAAACTCATGATGAAAATATATATTTGCATTATAGAAGTAACAACAACAAGGAACAAACAACAACAAATAAATACCCGGAAAGAGTTTACAAATATTAACCATAAGATAGATCATATTTTTTTTATGTCTTCAACTCAAGTCTGAATGTCATTATTGTTGGCACGGAGAACACATTCGCTCTACATGATTGAAAGCAGCTTTTGGCACATCTCTTCTCCGGCAACAGAGAATGATTGACCTCTTGAACTGCCAAATGGTGCCTCGCTCAGGTTCTCGACGTGACAGGTGCTTTGATCGCGATTCAAGCAACTTGTCAACAAGCACTGCCTCCCCTCCACTTGGCACGCGCTCCACAACAGATTCCAAATTTCACAACCTTTCCAAGTTTCCCAGCAACTTACTCCTTCCGGAAGATGGGTGGATTTTCATGGCGAGCGCAACCGTTGATTGTTATGAAAAAATAACGGGCTCTAAAATAATAGACATGGGCACATTGGGTGCAAAGTTCAGTTCAGCAGTAATTTCATCAAGATCTCCGCGTCGGGGAAGACTCTGGGTTTCAACCTGTGGGTTTTGATGGACAGGCTTTGACCAACCCTCCCACACAGTGACACACGGGGAATATGTTTGAGGGAGCAACACGAACGTAGCCTCTTATGCTTGATCATCGCTGATCACGCGGCTCTCACTTGGCTCTTAGGGTAAATAGGAACTGCTCCAACATCACATCCATTCCAATCTGTTTGGCTCTCTACACGGGAGGTGCATGCTGTTTTCGTGGCTGTGTGTGTGTGTGTGTGTGTGTGTGTGTGTGTGTGTCTGGGTGTTTGGGATGGCTTCAAGTTGTTTGCGATCAAAAGGCTCTTTCAGACACTCTCTCTAGGACGCATCACAAGACAAAACTCAGATCTATGTCGCCTTCGGACTGAAGTTATTGTTCATGAGCTGTTTGATTAGGGATCTTTCCTCTGTCTGAGGACTCGGACGGAACATGCTCACAAACACACGCGCCCACGCACGCACACTCCCACACACACAAAAAGAACGCAGACAAATCATATGTGCAAGCGAGAAAGAAACATCAACGGTCCTACCTTGCACATGGATCTCCTGACTTATCAACCGTATTTTCTTAATGCTTGTTCTCCCTATACAAGGACTCTGTTTACACATCCCTCCCTTTCTAGTGTATAGAGTCTTTGTTGTGTTCCCCCCCCCCCCCCACAAAACAAAGCTTTATCACCCTCCACCCAGGGATCTTCTCTAAATGCTCCCCTTTTAAACCTCCACTAAGAGCCTCATCATTGATTTTATCTCTGTTTTTGTTGTTGATTTTTTTTTCTCTCTTCCTCTCCCTCTCTCTTTTCTCTCTGAGTTGTAAGCAAGCGAACGCGGCTGAACCCCAGCACCCCTGCGTCCCGCTGAGTCTCCCTCAGGGTGTCTTCATCACAGAACGAGCTCCGCAGCATCTCGCAGTGAAACACCCACAGCAACACAAGGCCACAGCCAGGCAAAGGTGACGAGAGCAGGCGTTTCACCATTTCAACAGCCAT
>NC_082387.1:13675833-13679312 GCF_031168955.1 Gadus macrocephalus
G
The DNA here is from genome assembly GCF_031168955.1 of Gadus macrocephalus. Classification (NCBI taxonomy): domain Eukaryota; kingdom Metazoa; phylum Chordata; class Actinopteri; order Gadiformes; family Gadidae; genus Gadus; species Gadus macrocephalus. Next base: position 13,675,835 of record NC_082387.1, read on the forward strand.
CCAAGGCTTTGTGTGGCTGTGAGTCTCCGAGTGTGGCGCTCACTCTTGCACTGCATGCCAGGGGACTCGTCAATTATCTCCCCAAACGCACCCAGTCCTCGGGGGAAGAAGGCGCTGAGAGAGACGTCCCTGTTTGTGCGGGGACCTGGAGTTTGCGACACTCACTTGAGTGACAACACACTCACTCTCTAATTCTAGGCTGTAGCAGATGTAATGTGGATTTTCCCCTCTCTCTATCCCTCTCTTTCTCCTCCCCCTCTCCCTCTCCCTGTCTCTCCCTCACTCTCTCTCCCGCTGTCTCCCTCTTTCTCTCTCTCTATTTCTCTCTTTGGTTTTATTCTTCCCTGCTCTCCTTGTTCTTCTCATCATTCCAACTTTGAGAAGTTGGAGCTCCTAGAGGCTTTAGTCAACGCGTGTGTTTTGGTGTCTGCAAGCCGGATGTAGGTGCACACACACACACACACACACACACACACACGCGCGCGTTTGCCTTTGTGTGCGTGTGTGCGTTTGTGTTTGTGTTTTTGTGAGTGCACAAGTGTGCGTGTTTGTGATTTGTGTGTGTGTGTGTGTGTGTGTGTGTGTGTGTGTGTGTGTGTGTGTGTGTGTGTGTGTGGATTAGAGGTTGCCTGCTTTCAGTTTGATCTTTTTGTCTAATGCAGGCAAGGTGGTACTCCCTAAAGAGATTGTTTTTCCCTGAGCAAATTTAAGAAATGTTTGCAAAGAAAAAAAACAACAACACAATAACAAACAAAAAACTTTTCAATTCTATCATATTCTTGTAATTAATTGCATGATGATTAGCATTTGTTTTCTTTCCTGGCAATAAACAAAGAAATCGTTTGCATTTCAGTATCAAAAACAGAACATTCTCTCTTCATTCTGGATGTAAGAGGAGATGGGTACTGTGGTTAACGCAGACTGCCCAATAACATTGAGTAACATGTAATATCCAACTATTGGATTTGCTCAAATAACAAGGTTCTCAGCAAACAATTGCTGAAAACAATAAAACATTCCAAACCATTTTTCTTTGAACATATACGTTTTTTTCATCATGCGTTTATAATAAAAAAATAAATCCTAGGGCGGCTGTGATGTATTGTATCTGTGGGCGGCTCTGAGGCCACTTCTACCTGGTTAAAGAGAATATGAATAATATATGGCGAGAATGACACTGCCTCCGCCAGGGGTAATGAAAGACTGACTCCCGGCTCTCTCTTGTCACTCCCCCCCCCCCGACACGCCAGCGCGCTAATAAAGACGACGCTTGACAGCTAACGAGAGCCATCCTGGGCGGGGACACGCGCCGTACACGTTAGGGAGAAAGCAGGGGTTAGGAGGGGAAGAGTGCAGGGAAATAAAACTAAGGCAGAGGCCAAAATGTCCCTTTGGTTCCCTGGTACCTTCCCCGGGCCAAACCACTTGGTGTTCTGTCAAGAAGCTCCGACGGCGAGTGCAGTGGTCTGCTGCAGTTAGCAAGTCAGTCAGTCAGCGTTTTTTTCGTTTTTTCGTGTATGTGACACTAGATGAGCGATGACGTGTCACATGGTCCTTGGGCTTTGGGATCGATCCCAGGGAGGGAGAGGGGCGGGGGGGAGGGCAAAGACCACTGAGAATAGCCCGGGACCCCTCCGAAGAGCCTCGCTGGGAGCGCAAAACAGAACGGCGGGAGCGTGGCCAAAAGGAGGTGGCGCTGCCCGGAGCCCGATCCCATTGGTCGGTCTGCAGCGCCCAGCCAATGCCACAGAAAGGGCGTGCCATTGTTTACCATGGCCGTTGCGGGTAAACAATAAACAATATGAAGACTGAGGGGTTGCCAGGTCCTCGCCCTAATGGTACCATTTCGGGAACCTTGGGCACGCCCCCCACAACCCCCCCCGCCTCCGCCTGTGTTCACCTCGCTGCCGGGCCCCACTGGGGCCCCACGACCCGCCCCCGCCCCACCCCACCCACCACCTCCTTCCCACACCAGGCCTGTCGACCGGCCCCACAAAACCCCCGAGGGGGGCGGCCGCCTCGCCTGCCCACGCTGCCCTGGGAGAAACCGCGGGAGGGTGTGGTTCCGCCTGGAACAGGGAAGCCATTTATTTCGGGCTCATCTCTGCTGACTGAGTCATGTGTTGACTGGAAAGTTGGCTGCATGCTTCATGGCCCGAGGTTCTGCCAGCCCTGTGGGCTATCAGTCCCTGACCTGCAACCCCACCACCCCCACCCTCAGCCCCACCCTCCCCCGACCTCCTACCACCACCCTCCCCTTTGGGCCCCCCCCCCCCCCCCTCTTTGTACCTCTAACCAAACACAACTCAGAGAGCACCAATAGATACCCCCTCTCGTACGCAACCCCCCCCCTCTAACCAGCCTCTTTGGCCAGACTATTTTTGTCGCCACCTCAGCTCCGCAACCTTCCGTCCAGACAGGCCTCTCAGTGTCACCGTTGTCGTCCTGCCCTCCAGGCTTTGAGGACGTCCATGCATCGGTCGTGTGTCCTGGCTCACATCCCCCTCTGTCTATCCTCCATTCTTCACAAACCAATACTCGGGATTATTTAGAACTCAGCAATGGTTTTGTTATGCTAAATATGTTTAATAAAATGATGTGAACTTGGAAAGCAGTTCATGAGACATTCCGTTTGAGGAAATACAAGATATTCATACATTGTTTGTGCAAACAGATATTGTGTGTTTCATTCCAAACTGAACCAGCAAAATATTTGTTTTACATTAAACATGGATTGATTAGTGCTAATCCAAAATAGCCATGTAAGAAATTATTGAATTATATTAAAAGTGGAATTGATACCAAATAATTTTGAGTCTAATTAAAGATGTCAAAATGTTGTAAATAATAGTAAACATAATCAGCGAGACTAAGTGTTTATTTATTGCTGAAGGAAAACAATCAATTGCATATCACGACAACTTGTTGTGCATGTTTTGTGCATAAAAGTATTTTAATATGTCAGACATTAGGGGGACAAAAAATCTCAACCAAAGATAGACTATTTTGTTTCACAGTTCGGACATTCAAAATGGCTTCAAGAGCTCACATTGATAGATAATGATCCATAAAACATAATACTATGAAAAATATACACTTTTACACCCTTACATTGGAGTGAATGCAAAGTAATTAAAGAAACGACAGAGACAATATCCTTTACTCAAAGCAGAGATACACATAATATTTTGGTGATGAATCAACATGTGACGACGACCCTATAACAAAGGCCAAAAAAAACGCACAAAAAGCCTAGCAAAAAGCCTCTGGACCGAGCAGCCCTCCATGGCGTGTGATCCCAATAAAGTGACCCGTAGCGTCGCGTCGCGTCCTCGTCCAATAACCGGCGTGGTGCGCCGTGCGCACGAGACACACCGGAGCGGTCAACAGGGGGTGAGAACTGGACTGCTTTAATCATCTTTCTTCCCTCTCCCCCGGGAGTCTGTGTGTTTCTCTTGAGATGTCTGTGGGCGCCCCG
>NC_082387.1:13679412-13694412 GCF_031168955.1 Gadus macrocephalus
CCTGTCCAGTGAAAGGGAGACCGCCCATGTCCCGGGCTGATAAGGCAGCTAATTATCCAACACTTCGCGAGCGGGATCCGGGGAAAGTGGATGGGGAGAAAAAGGAGACAGCCCCCCCCCATGCACTTAAGGCAGCGTACAGGGGCACGCCACCCCACAGACGCTGCACACGTACCAGCCCAGCCCACCCCACCCCGACATGATGGGACACAAGGATGGGTGCACGCACACACACACACACACACATACAAGATACAAACCATCCCCTGCCCCCTGCTGTGCCTACCAGCTCACACGACAACAGAACAACCAAGACGCACACGCATGTATGTATGCCCACACGCACACACACACACACACACCCACACCCACACATGCGTGAGCACAGACACACACACATACAAAGTATGACAATTTTGACGGGGATCTCATACATACACACACACTCACATAAAACAATGCGCAAACACACACCTACACACATCCCCGCACACACACAAACAGATAGACGCACAAACACACGTAGACTTCCTACATCCAAATTTTACCCAACTTTATTTTTTAAATTGCACCTCTGAGTCTGAATAATAAGCAACATGAGCAAGAAAAAAAAACCCAAAAAAAAAACTAGCAGCAAGAACGGGCACAACATCAACAACAAAAACAACAACAACAACAGGTCAACAATGAACGGCGTGTGTCTCTGCCCGCCCACTCGTTCCGCCTGACCAGAGTCTTCCTTCGCCCCCCCCCCGCTGTGCGTAGGGTCAAACAAGGAAATTAAGAGCTGCTTTACGCGCCTGTCAGCAGTTTGAAGGGACCGGGCAGAGCTGCAGGCCTCCTCAAGGCCTCCTCCAGGCCTCCCAGACTCCCCGACCGGCGGAGCAGACATAAGCGATTTACTGCACACACTGGCTGTAGTTTTTCCAACTCATCATGGGTCAGGGGAGATGACCACATACTGTATTATTTAGTAATGCCTAATACTCCCGCTTGGGCTGTGCTTAAAGTGAATGTCAAATGATGGAGCGAAGTGAAGTAAAGTAAAAGTAAAGTAAGCACTCGTGTTTTTTTTTTTTTTCAGGTATTGTATGCGGTACATAAATACGCCTGATGTTGTTTTGTCAAAGCCATCCTTCCCGGTAATGACATTAGCTAAGTTTGCAGCATATGAGCCATATGTTATTTGTTATTTGGTTATTATTTTGAAGATAATCCCGATATGATTGTATTATTTGGCGATATGCTTCAACATGTTAGACAACAGTTGCTGTGCTTCACTCGGTCCTTGCGTAAAATGAGAGAGCAAAAATAGGACACTGGGGAATAATAACTGTTAAACAGGAACTGGGTAATGTCGTGAATACGATAGCTATTTGTATTTTAATGATGTCAAACTTAATTTCCTAACCATTACCTTATGATGCCGGTTATCAACTTTTTTTAAACCGAAAGTCTCATAGTTATATTTTAGTTGAATATATATTTTCTATCCATAAAGAATGTCAGTATCTTGTGTGTAATCGGCTTCCCTTGCTAACATTTCTTCAAGTGAAGGAGGGAAATTATCGAATGCACCCAAATTCATACACTGTAGAGCTCCTAATTGGCTTAGTGTAGAATGCCAACCGGACGCCACATATTTATACTTTTGGAGACTTAATCAAATTACATTGGAACTTTATGTGTTTATCGCTACATTTCCAACACCCTAGAGTGTCTTGAGTAATTTGGCTCCGACACAACCCACCTACTCAAAAAGGAGGGTGGGGACTGATGTCATTTCGGAGGGGATTAAAGTGATCTTTCTACACATCTTTAAGGAGTTAAGCATGTTTTTCAGGGAGAGGATGCGGCGGAACAAGAAAAGTGTAAAAAAAAAAAAACTAACCCATACAGCTTCTGTTTTAACTTTCACAATTTCTAACCCTCCCCGCCTCCTTCTGCTCCAATCTCACTCATTTCTCTCCCTCGGAGCACCGGAAAGCCATATTATGTGCTTGTCAAGATGGATAAACCCCACAGCCAAATGTTCAGATGAAAACAAATAAGTAGGAGACGTTCATGTAATCGCTTCTGCCAGAGAAAGGCTTTAAGAGGAACATAAACACTTTCTGGATGTGTGCCTTGCGTGCACTAATTCCCTCCTCATGCTTTTGTCTGAGTCTCATTCAACTTCAGGACCATTTCATACCACACCGTGATGAGGTGTCACCAGCGGAGACGCGATTAAAACTACTTTGCGATACGCTCAGCAACACTGAACAAAAAATAAGGGATCTTATTACCTGGTTGCTTATATAAACTGTCACCACGATCCTGCAGCATATTGAGAAGAGAACCCTTTAATTAACCTGGGTTAGATTGCTGGAATCAGAAGAAGAGAAAGGGACCTTTCGTCTTGCATCGCTGTCGCTGTCTTTAATTAGCACACACATGTGCGGTCGATTGATAGGTCACCAAACGCAATTTTGGGATGTTGTTGTGTTTGTTTTGAACCGAATGGACCAACATGTTTTTCAGTCTGATGAACAAATTCTCGGCTAACCCTTTTGTTTATGTTCCGGACAACTTTAAGTACATGAAGTGACAATATAAGTACATAGACAGCACCACCATATAACTTTCTAGGCAATACATGTTTTCCTTCCTAGTAACCAACTGGAATTGTGTCCACAAGAATATCCGTCTGGTATATTCTTATCGGCCCAAGTGTGAACAATGGTCTGAAATCAAACAAACAACGAAACCAACATCCACTTTAAATTCTTCCAGCCATGACTATTATATTCACAAAATCTCAACTCGCCCTCCATTTCACTAAATAATGAGCAGAGTTATCTCCGACAACCATCGACAACTTCGTCAAAGTAACGTCACTCGTTTTATTTTTTTAAGTCGAACACCCCACACAATTATTCACCAGGGTACAGTTCAAACTCCATGGATCGGCATCCACCTTTGCATACACTGCTTATCATCCACAGTGTTTCCACCCGATAACATAGATGTACATGAGTTAGTGATTATAATAATGTATTTATGACCTGTTATTAATGTCACCTCCAAAGCTACAGATTGTCACTACAGTAAGTGATAATAAGTAGGAAGGAGATTGTTCGCAGTGGGTAACACACAGGAAGACAGAAAGGAGATGTTTAAGAGCACAGTGTCACACCTCCCGTCTTTTCACATCACTCCACAGCTTTCTTCCTGACTCTGAGGGGAAGATATACTACAGAGTACAGACAATCGTCTACTGGGAGGCCAAGGAGAGAATCAAAGTGATATGGGAGAGAGAGAGAGAGAGAGAGAGAGAGAGAGAGAGAGAGAGAGAGAGAGAGAGAGAGAGAGAGAGAGAGAGAGAGAGATGCCAGGAAGGAGGGGGATGACAGAATGGATGGATGGCTTGCGTGGATGGAGTAAGAGAGAAAATAAAATGACCAGGAGAGGTCTGTGGAAAGTAAGAGTGGGGGAACAGATCTACTGTTGTTAAATATTAAAGCGAAAGGTCCTGCAACTTTTCCAACAATTTCCCTCGGTCGGTTTCTCTGGTGTAGGTGCTGCACACAGAGTCCATTAGTCTGCTGAAATGCGGCGTTAAACCAAAACGTCTGCATGGTTGCCGTGCCTCGGCGCTCCAAATAAAACCCCCTGGAATCAACGTCTCTTTCAGCTAGAAGTCACATCCATATGAGCAAATCAGGTAAACCTTACATGACTTTTAACGCTAAATATACAAGCCTGCCGTGTTTATACAGTGAAATGGAGCAGCTCAAGAATCGATTTCTTTTCCAGTGGTCGGACATCTGAGAAGGAGAAAAAAAAGTGCATGTGATGTGGTTGGAATTTAAAGGAAAACCTTTGGAGGTTAGCGGCGGGTAAATCCCAAACACTAACAGCAGCGTTGTTAAAAGGAAGCATTGAGCAGTCACCGCTTCGGACTAGTTTGATTTCAAAGTGATGTAATACACACAGAACGCAAATAGAAACTGGATGGAGGAACGTGGCCATGACCTCTCTGTCTAGGGAGCTCGTTTTCATAGTAACCAAACACCAATGAAATGTCTTCCTTTGGAATGAGCCAAGCCAGAGCACCGGCCAACCAATAAAGGGGGGGGGGGGGGGGGGCAGGGATATGTAAATACGGAACAGGAAATAATATTATAGATGTAAAACGAAACTGAACAAACGTGTACTAATGACCCCGATAATTTCCTGTGAATTTTTATTCAATCAAATTGAAACACGGTGGGTAAATCTGCTGAAGTATACCTAAATGCAAAGCAAAACAGGGAAGCCTTTAAAGAGCAAACGAACAAAAACAACCCATGAATCCGGTATTCAGCACTACTAAATCAGAGTATTGAACAAGAAACGATGTGGTCGTCGCCACCATCCCACACGACGACTTCCCCCCGGCCGTGGTGTCGATTAGAACACATGATGAAGCAATACGCGCTAGCACGCTAGCCAGTGCGCTTCGTTCTGGCCGCTTACCCCGGACTGGCCGCTTACCCTGGACCGGCTGGAGCGGCGTCCAGCAGCATGTGGCCGCGCGGCGCTGAGCTCGGGCCGGTGGCATGTTGACTGATAAGCAAGCGCTGCATGTCAAGCCTGCAGGCCAGCTGGCGGGGCTCTGCTGTTTGTGTTCTGCTACCAGGGATGTCAGGGCCAGAGCGGGCCGGAGGGTTTGGGAGGGTGGGGGGGGGGGGCTGCTGCTGGCGGACCGGGCCTCCCTCGGACTTGGCCGCACCGACTAAATGGACCAGATCAATCACGGCGGACGGCCCCGTGACAGTGAGTTAAGGGTTTCGGCGGAGCGGCAGCACGGTTTTTTTGGACGCCGGCGAGCGAGCGCCCCTCGCCTTGGCACACCCGCTCGCCAGCGTTTCCCACACCGCTTTTCCTTGGGCTTTTTTGCGGAGCAGATGGCCGTGGCAAGGGCGCGGGCGGCGGGGCCTGCCGGCTCTCCCAGACCGCCATCCGTCCGGAGACGGGCAATGAGTGAGAGATTAGGATGTGAGGAACGTGGGAGAGGAGGGAAGAAAAAGGGCTGAATGCTGAGGAAAAGAGAGGGGTGGATGTACGGCGGCGGCCCTGAGGTCGGGGCCCCGGTTCCGCTCGGTTCTCTCGGTGGTGCTGGTGGGGGGGTAGGTGGTCGGCTGGGGCGTGGCGCTGGATGGTGGCTGGGGAGGCCATGGCAATCAGGGGCCCAGACAGTCGTGCAATTTGGTGACTTGTCTGAGGTCTGCCTGGCGAGGCTTCTGTCGGAATGTTTGAGTGGGTGTCAGTGTCTGTCTGTCTGTATATCTGTTTGTGTGTGTGTGTGTGTGTGTGTGTGTGTGTGTGTGTGTGTGTGTGTGTGTGTGTGTGTGTGTGTGTGTGTGTGTCCCTGGTGGTGGTAGCCAGCCACAGAGTTTGTTAGCACCAGAGATGGGGCAGGCATGGTGATGAGACACTCCAGAGGCAGAGGAAAATATGACCTACATTGCCATAAGGGAGGGTGATTGAAAAACTGCTCAAGTACTGTTGCTTGCATACTTTGTGTGAGATCATCTTTAAGCCTATTTGGCCATCTTTTCATTCCAGATATTGTATCGCTATCGCTTGCAAAATCCTGCAGCATTGCAGACGTTTATTTTGACAATACTGTTTAGTTAAAAACAATCTGCGCAAAACTGTGTCAGCATTTGATGATCTTAGTATGAGATGTTAAATGCTGTTTTTGGCTCTCTTGCCACTTCATTAGGTTGCAGAACTGCGAAGGTCAAATTTGGCTTTTGGCATGGCATTTTCCTTCATATTTTCTAGTTGAATATATTAACTAGTTGAACCCTGCGTAGTGGGAAGTGAAGCTTAGTAGTGGGAAGTGAAGCTTCTCTTTTAAGACTACTCAAGATGCCTCTGAGTCTTCACTCGATGTCCTATTTGACATCAACCATTACTCAATTGATTGTTATTTTCAAGGATATTCCAAGCCGGGGCGTTGCGTGTCAAGCAGACAAATACGAACAAAGGAAAAATAGAAATGATCCAATGTGCACGCTATCTGCAGAAAAAAAACCAATAAGCCCCTCGGGAAATCACCCTCTCCCTGTATATATAAACGGGGTTTAGGACTTCAAACCCAACCACACATTTGCCCCATTTATCCCATAAGAAAACTTTTTTTCATCTCATGCTTTAACTCATCGACTCCAATAACCCCGGATGCTAACCAGCGTGAAACGCCAGCGTTTCTATGGCGCTCTCCAAATATTTACCGTCGTCGGGGCCGTCGCCGGGCCCCGCGCCTCGCACCCGGGCTCTGGACACTGTAACTAATTGGGAGCCGGCCCCCTTTTTTTTTTGTGTGTGTTATCTCCCCTCCCTCGGTGGTTAAAATGTAAACAGGGTGTTATGAAAGTGCCCTTATGGCATGGAGGGAAGTGAGCGAGGCCATTCTGGCACTTACACGGCAGGCCTTATAAATAAGTAATGGCGCTGGACGTGTAGTGGTTAGTCGTCGCAGGGAGAGAGAAAAAAATAGGTCTGCGCATCAAACCCCACCTCTGTTTGCCATGTACATATTTCATAAGATGCCGGTGGGGGTGGGGGTGGGTGCAGGGCTGGAGGGGTGTGTGTGGGACGGAGGTGGAGGTGGTGGTGGTGGTGGTGGTGGAGGAGGTGGAGGTGGTGGTGGTGGTGGTGGTGGTAGGGTGCTGGGGTCGGTGGGCCCTGGGTATATATGGAGGGGTGGTTGAAATAAAAGGCCGCTCACACAGGCTACTCTCTGTTCACTGTAATGGGTCTGTTACTATTAATAAAGCCAAGTGTCCTCTCGCTCCTTCACTGCTTCTCGCTCCCTTTCTCTGCCTCGGTCGCCCCGCTGATGCAAGTTCATGCTGTTTTTTCACCTCCACGGCTTCCTGGGTTTGACGATAAAATTGAGCCGACTTCTGTTACGCAAACTCTCCCCCCCTGCCCGGGTTACAGTACAGATTGGGGGGTGTTAGTTTAAACAATTAAAGCAAGCGTTTACCTTGACAGTGGCCATGCGGCCTAAGGGGCGACTGGCTAGACCAGTGACACTCACTGGAAAAGTTTAGTCCAGCATTTGTGCTTCATATGTCTGATGAACAGCGGACGAACAAAGTTTATATTTTATATTGACTACGTATTTTACGCCATGCCATTAGAATAGTTTTCGAACTGATCAATCTAGCTGTCTTTCCGTTCAGTTAGTGGACTGAAACATCCCTCTGAAATTCAATCAAAGGTTATGGAAAGGTTATGGATTGTATGGTTGACTGTCTTACTTGCGGTGCTCCTAATAAAACTGGCAGATAGCCGTTGAATACATCTCGCTAATCAATGACCTTCAGGGCCGTCAGAACACTACAGTGGAGGTCACGTTATCTAGATATATCGGGATCCTGTTTACTGTTTACATGTCACTCAAAAACACACCATGAATTATTGATAAGATGGAAGGAAGAGGTTCCTAAGAGGACTGCTGTCTGAATGAAAGCCATCAGCCTATAGCCTATATAGGAAAAGGTAGACTCTGTCTCTGCATTAAAGTACCATAAGCGATCTATAATCTTGGAGTATGGTTTGGATTGGGGCTGTCAGAAGGGTATTTTTGACAGCATCAGGGCAAAGCTGGCACTAAAAAGTTCTCCAGACTTATCATTAATTAAGGACTCTGAGAAGCAGGAGATGTAGGCCATGTGATCAAATCAGGCGTCGTTATCAATGTCACGACAAAGACTACCGTGAACCTAAACATTTTCCCTTCTCCTCTAGATTTTTCTTTACCTATTTCAGAATCATTATTTCACATCATAATGACACATCACACCAAAATGATGCAAATGGATGAATACAACTGCTCTGAATTAACCTTCAACTCCATTACATAGGCTTAATGTGGTTTTGTAACGCTGCTGCATGCAAAGCTAACCTGTTGCCAGGTTACAGGGAAACCGGTAAGTAGCTGCACTCAAGGTGTAACAAAGAGAGAATAGATAGCTACAAGAGCTATCTAAATATAAAGTCCCCGGCTGACGCCTGTTTGCAATCCCCTCACCCTGCTCAGACGAGGTTAATTGGAGGCGAAGGTTGGCCACGCGGTTGGTAGCCACCGGCAACCAGGCCCAGAGCCGCCGCATCTGACTTTCCATTGCATGTGTGTGTCTGTGTGTATGTTTGTGTTTCAGAGTGTGTGTTTTTTTTCGTGTGGCTGCGAGTGTGTGTGTGTGTGTGTGTGTGTGTGTGTGTGTGTGTGTGTGTGCCCAAACCAATGTGAAACCAATATGGACTTTAGCCAAGCTTGAGAATAAAAAGGCCCATTTATGAAGAGCAAATTACACAGATGCCACATAAACAACTAGAATATTCCTGTCCCTTGCCTTCCCAGTATGGTAACAGGTCAGGGAAGGACAGGCTATCTTCCACAAATATTGTAAGGCTATTTTCTTTTGCGCCATTCTGGACTTTGGAACAGTATGAGGACCATTACAACTTATTGAAGCTCGGTCCTAAAACAATGTCAAAGGAAATGGGTATTTGACTACATGTTCTGTGAGCTACAATATAATGTATGCTGTTTCTGGCTTTCTAGCTATGAGTTATGTGGGTCAGACACATTGCTTCTAGGGGCCAATTCTAGCCTGCAGCTGAGGGACATAGCTGAATCAGCATCTTCCGTCTGCTCATTGGGACCAGAATGCATTGCAGTGTTCCGCTGTGACTAGGCAACCAGTCTCAGCTCTGTATGTGCACTTCTCTCCAATTTAACTGGCTGTGTCCCACTTTAACATTATGGATTCTTGGCAAAACCAAAGGTATATCGACTGTCTGCAAATGCCACCTATGGAACCTAAACAAGGGGAGGCCATTCATTTTGTTACCCCCTTTCCCTCCTTCTTTTATCTTATTTTTTCCTACCAGGTCTCTGAATACTTTTTTTCCAGGTACTCCTTTATCGAGTTGGGTTTATTACTCTGGGAGAAATACAAGGTGAATTGTTAAACCCCTTCGTAGCTTGTAGTTGAATTAAGATTTGAAACCAAAAAGTGTACACAACACACTAATAACTGAAAATATATACATTAATGTACACTGCAACACACCTCCCTATTGACTCTTTTTATTAATAAATGCAGTTGAAGACACTTTGGATGTGAATGACAGCGAAACCTAGATGGATGGTTGAGGGGGTGTGGAAAGACCAAGAGATTTAATATGCCATGGTAGGCTGTATATACGGAAAATATACAGCAAATATACGGCTTAATTCTTAATGCCAACGATGACAGAGTCTGGAGTTGTCAGTGTGATGCAAATGGAGAAATTGTGTTCGGTCCTTTTGCTGCCGACCTTGTAATGAATAATACACCTTTAATTCATTTCACCCTTCGCTTTAGCCTTGTGGTGAAACTACAAGCCTTCAATGCCTGGCTCAAGGATAAACTCGTCGGTAAGGAGAGTCACAGACAGCTCCTGACCAGTATTTCCTCATCAGTACTGAATGATTCCTTAGATATAAGAGAAATGCCGGCAATTGAACTTTGGATCTCTTCTTGAAAGCATAGTCCCCGCCACATGAATATTATAGATACAATAGATAGATAAAGTCTGTCTGTCTGTCTGTCTGTCTGTCTGAGACGACCATCTGGAGCAAAGGCTTCTGTCGTCTGGGATGTCCCCCTTCACCCCCTGCAGCGATGCCTTTTCCTGAAACAACGTTGAATGCATTTGACACACACCCACACACACACACACTCACACACACACACACACACACACACACACACACACACACACACACACACACACACACACACACACATACACATACACATACACATACACATACACACACCCACACACAAATACATGCATACATACCTATATAAATGTACACACACACACACACACACACACACACACACACACACACACACACACACACACACACACACACACACACACACACACACACACACACACACACAAATACATGCATACATGCATATATACATGCAAGCACACACGCATACACACACACACTCACACACTTACACACACACGCTCAAACATGTACAGTGCGTGCACAATGAGTCCTCCTATCCTTCCGCCTTCCCCCCATCCTCGGTTGGGCTCTCCGGAGCTCCAGTCGTCAGCCGCTCCATCAGGCTCCCGGGTCCCCCTGTTTCTCCTTCCGTGCGATGCCGCCATCATTTTCCTTTGCACGCCAATTGATCTCATTTCCGAAGCCCTCCGCTTTCACGGTAAACACTGATGACGTCGGGCAGGGTACACACATTACAGACACACAAACCCCCCGCACTCCCTCAAACCCCCCATAGGATAACAATTTGCTTTGCCCTCCGTAAACACAATGCCATAATGCGGCCTCATTACGAGCCAACCAGAATCATTTTGTCGGAAACAGTAGAAAACACATGGGGGATTTCACCTGACAGCTCCTTCAAGAGCATACACAGTTGTTTCTCTCCCTTCTCTTTTATGCATTGTTTGAATTTGTATCGTGTACGTGTAATGCATTCCCCTGTCTGTGACACATTTATTGGCTACTGAGTGGCGCGCACGATATAGAGACAGAGAGTGAGATGAATGTGAACCTCATCAACATTACTCTTGCTAATAAACGTTCACTGTTCACCCAATTGCTTGTTTGCTCATTCTTGAAAAGACTGGAAGGTTTTGCTGTGTGTGCTTGCTCTGTAAAGTCTGTACTCTGAGTGGTTTGCTAGCAAGCATATATTCATATAGCAGGGACAGGACACAGTGTGTGGTGCCAAAGGAAGGACTCCCAGACCCACAACAGGCTTAAGACCTGACCAAGGGCACAGGGGGTTACGGCTCCTCCTTGCATGGTATCCGAGAGCGGCCCCAGTGAAGCCCGGGTCTTGGGGAACAGCAAGCCGCGTGGCAATCGATTTCACCTCGCGGGAAATGTAACACAGACACTGTTGTCATCCCTCCCTTGTTCCCCGAAGCTAAGTCACACACTCTCTCACGTCTCTCTCTCTCTCTCCCCCTTCGTTTCACTCTAGTGTCTCTTGCTTCTCTTTCTACAGTCTCTCTTCTCTTTCTCCATCTCTCTTTCTCCATCTCTCTCTCTCTCTCTCTCTCTCTCTCTCTCTCTCTCTCTCTCTCTCACTCTCTCTCTCTCTCCCTGTACTCTCTTCTCTGTTCTCTCTCTCTTTCTCTTCTCTGTCTCTACTCCATCTTTTCTTCTCTCTCTTGTCCCCCGATAATTTTCTCTCAATGTCTCATCCCTGTTTTCATTTGAGCCTTGTCTGTCTGCTCTCTGTTCACTTCATCCCTCTTGCGCTACAACCCAACACCCAGCCGGGCCAGCCTGTTCTGGTAGGGGGAGTTCTGTCCAATACAACCCCCCCCAAGCAATGTGACTCTGGCAGGCTTGACCCAGGCCTAATTAAACATAATTAGAGGAATCCTATGGTCTCCTGCATAATCTTTGCGAGAGAGAGAGAGAGAGAGAGAGAGAGAGAGAGAGAGAGAGAGAGAGAGAGAGAGAGAGAGAGAGAGAGAGAGAGGGAGAGAGAGGGGGAGAGGGAGAGAGGGGGAGAGGGGGAGAGAGAGAGAGAGAGAGAGAGAGCAGACGGTGGCACAAGCAAGGGGTAGTGACGGGGGTAGGGTCGAGAGAGACAGAGAGACACCGAGAGATAGTCAAGGGATATAGAGTAAGGCGGGTTTGGGGGGAGTTGGCAGCAGAGAGGGGCAGCACATCCCTGCAGAACAAAGCCGTGCAGTGAGTCTAATGTATCAAACACATGGATTAGTGGTTGGCTGCGCGCGCTAGGGATGAGCGAGCGCCTGTGGTTTCTAGTTTTCTTGGAGGCTGACTTGGCCCCACCAGAGACCAGGGGGCCCCCAGTTAGTCTTGTGGGAGCCATGGAAATTCGTTTCTGAATGTGTAAATTGACAACTGTATAAAGATAAGTAAATAGATCATAATTCTGTCCGGGAGGATTTATTTTTGTTTGAAAAGACAGGTGCCCAGATTATTCGTTTTCCACATTTTTGTAACTAGATTCCCAGGATGAAAACGGGGGGAAAAAAAACACAAACGCTGCAGAAAGAGGAAAAAATCGGTGTGGCTGAAAATTCACTCATGTAGTGTCAGAGTGAGTCGGCACACACACGTGTAAGGCAAAGTGATCATTTGGGATATTTCTGCGAGTCTGGGATGTTTCATTCATCCTTCAGTGTATTTCTAAGGTGTGTATTCCGGTTGTACGTGTCACATTCTTCCCTTGTGTTTATTGTATAACCCGATACAGGTCACTGCCGCTATTCAATGGACGGAAACATACTTTCTCAGCAAGTTTTCAAAAAGGACGACCACTTTCAGAAGTTTTTGGGTGCCTTTCGGTGTGTTTCGAAGGACAAACGCAGGAGGGACAGCTGTGAATGCAGGTCCACCGCGTCTGATGGTCTTCTCACCTCTATGCACCATGCCACAAGAAGCTCCCCACCATATTTTCATAACGTGGAAAGATAATCTTTCACTTGACTTCCAGTATTGAGTCATTTCAACAGAGCCACTTTTTGGCCATGTATTATTCACGGGTATTCAAGCCCCACTCTTGCCCAGGGAGGAAGTGCTCCCCCCCCCCTCCCTCACTCCCCCACCCCCCCCAGTCTTCGTCACAGGATATCAGCCTCTTATTCATTATTCAAGAGGCTGGAGCAGGCAGGGCCACTCTGTCTCACTCACTGGTGGTGGTGCTGCTGCTGCCGCTGTGGCAGGGCTGGGGCGAGAAGATGCTACGATGGGACCACAAAGGTTGTCCAGAGGCCTGCAGTGATTTCTCTTTACTTCTCCCCCTCTCTTTCTCAGTCTCTCCATTCTCTCCATGCTCTCTTAACCTCTCTCAATCTCTCTCTTTCTCTCTCTATCAGACATGTGCATGAACGCATGCATGCACGCAGGCACGCGCACACACGAGAGCACATGCTCTCTTTCTCTATCTTTTTCTCTCTTCCTCTCCATCTCGCTCTCTCTTTTCCCTGGATGATTGGATCAGTGGATGGATGCAAGTATGAATGGATGGATACATGGACACATTAACAGGTTGCACGCATAGTGGATGGTTAAAGTGACCTTAACTCTGGTTTCAAAGTCACAGAACACAGGCCTATTACGGGTTGTACTCTGTGATCCTGTTTATTCCCTGTCCTATGGTGAACAATACCTCGAGAGTACACACTTATGGATCAGTGTTCTGCAAGTTGTATTGTACCCAGAAACAATCAAAGGCATCTATTATGTTCTGCTCACACAGTATGCTTCTCAGAGTGTGTGTTTCCTTTTTCCTTATACAAACTAGTCAGCCAATCAGGCTATTCAGCCTCCAGCTTTTGATTAGACCCTAAGGTGACTCGTTGTATACTTAAGCAAACTGTAGTTATTGTTGTTTGCGTTGTGTTTGTGTGTATATGTGTGTGTGTGTGTGTGTGTGTGTGTGTGTGTGTGTGTGTGTGTGTGTGCATTTGTGTGTGTGTGTGTGTGTGTGTGTGTGTGTGTGTGTGTGTGTGTGTATGTGTTTGCGTGCGTGTGTGTCTGTGTGTGAGTGAGTGTGTGCATTAGTGCATTTGTGTGTGTGTATGTGTGTGTTTCTGTGCGTCATGCTTTTTCGAAATTCTGATTTTTCTTCAACACAGACCCAGACACTCAACATTAGGGTTTCTTGGTCAGAGGAAATGGATTGCAATCATAGTCAAATGGGGTGCCACTGTACAAAGGCTGTCATTCCAACTAACTTCCAGCAAAATTACCTCCTTACCTCTACTCTCTATCACAATTGACTCCATTCACTCACTCAGGCCATTTGATGACAATTTGATTGATTGCTAACCTACAGAGCTTAACCCCCCTAACAAAGACAATACGGCATGATTTATAGAAATGCATTGTTTTTTCTTAACAAATCTTGTCGAAGCTAGCAGGTCAAAACCAGATAAGACACATATTTTTTTTTACATGTGTTTCTTTGAACATGCATGTATAATGATTTACCAATCAATGATGTCATTTTAAATAACCGATACACAGTATATAATCAGCACGTGTGAAACACAGCAGGCAGATAGACCGACGGACCGGATATACATGCAGAGACATGCAACGTAGCGACGGTAATAGCAGGGCGTATACATCCTAAAGCTAACTTAAAGAAAGTTTCCCATCCATACTGCGGTGGCTGTGGTGGGGGAACTAGACTATGGGCTGGTTTATAGGGCTTGGCATTTGATCTATCGGTGCAAATGAGGCCAGGGCTGTGGCATGGCCGTTCAGGGACGAGCACTGCTGGGCTGGCGGGGGTGGTGAGGTCCGGTTTTGGGTCATCTGTGTCCCATTCACAGCTGTGGGACCAGCAGACAGTGAATTAAACTTTTCCCTCCATCCTTTTCCCTTCCCAGACTGAACTTTATTTATTTTTCCTACCATCCCTTCCCTTCCCAGACTCCCAACTTTATTTATTTGTCCCTATTCCTGTTGCTTTACTTTTCAATATCTGTCACCATTTCCGCTCTCTTGCAAGGATTGCTGTGGTCAAATGTTTATTGAATACCCGTATTGTCTTTAATCCATTCCATTCACGTTCATCCTTGACATTATCTTTTACAAGAAAAATATGACACAATGTCGGACCTCATGTCCGGACCACTTTTGCACCTTTTTACCTTGTGGTCTTCCCTGTGTTCACCCGCTGTCTTTCTTAGAATCGGCCACAGATGGTCACATGGGTGAGTATAGTATATATGGCTAAGGTTACGGCGGTAGCCTGCCTTTCTCCTCCGAAGCACAGGTGCATGGGAGAGGAGAGAGATGTCGTAGGGGAGGTGGAGGGAGGGAGGGTACCAGATGTGACCCAGCGACAGTGCATCTCTGTACTGATGGGCACAGGCATCTCCACTTGCCTCTCATATCATTCATGGCTCATTAAGTCCACA
>NC_082387.1:13696912-13708799 GCF_031168955.1 Gadus macrocephalus
ACATTACCACTGATGGCAATGGGTGCCGCTGCCCACTGCGTTGCAGGAAAAACCCCATGGCCATTATCCGCCTGATTGGCCTCCCAGTAGTAGGCATCTGATGATTCGCCAGGTATTTATACACACAAAGCATCTAATCCCCCTGACAGATCCCCTCACTGTCAAGTGTATGCTTTCTCCTGCTATCAATTTAGTTATTTAGTCTGGTGGGAAGGACAGGTGTGTGTGTGTGTGTGTGTGTGTGTGTGTGTGTGTGTGTGTGTGTGTGTGTGTGTGTGTGTGTGTGTGTGTGTGTGTGTGTGTGTGTGTGTGTGTGTGTGTGGTAATGGTGTAATGTAATGTGTCTGGGCCCACGTCTCACTTCAAAAGTTGGTCTGGGATGAGTTGCATCCATTGGCAGTTGCTTGGTTTATTTATTGGACTCTACATTGTGAATACTGAGTGCATTTATACGAGCTAAATATACTGTGTTCCATACAGCCCATTACAGTTATTTATGTAGGTTACAAAGTAAATAAACATAAACAAATGTTGTTTTTTGTTGCTTTATACATTACACAGTAATCTTAGGAGTGTGATATATGAGTGATTCTTAGGAGGTATCACCACAACAAGGTTACTTCAGCATCTAAATTATTGAATATGTTCCCAATCACATGCCAACATCCTTTAACACACACACGCACGCACGCACGCACGCACGCACGCACGCACGCACGCACGCACGCACGCACGCACGCACGCACGCACGCACGCACGCACGCACGCACGCACGCACGCACGCACGCACGCACACACACACACACACACACAATGTTCAATATTTTATATAATAACTCTCTTTTCATCCCTTCTGTTTCTCCCTCTGGCTACAACTTTACACTACACTATGTGTTTTCAGATGTTGTTTTACTCCACACCGATCACCTGACTCACCGAGCCGACCAATCACCGGCGTCTCTCTCGCTTCGAACTCGGGGTCCCTGGACGCCGGCCCAGCTCCTCCATCACGCGAGGAATGGGACGCCTCCCGTCGGAGGCTTGACTGGATCCCTCCGCCCCGCCACCGTGGCGACGACGGTGCGAGATGCTCTCCGCGGCTGTCACAACGGCTAAGTGGCCATCTGTCTTTCGCAAGAGGCTTGAAAGCCTGTGGCTTCAGGTGACAACTGCACCCTACTTGCACTCACCTCCTCACCTTGGAAGACCCCCTACCTGACCCCCCCCCCCCTAATGTCGCTCTTATCCTCAGGAAAAGAAGACACAGAAAACCAATGAATGACTAGTGCAGTCTAGTGCATGTTGTATGGAACCAGGAGAAATAAAATGAAAAAAGTTACTTATTTGAAAAAGTATTACATGGTAAAGGTTTTGAGTCTGGGTGCTTTTGTGAGAGAATGCTTTAAAAAAAAAATGGAGAGCTTGTCTGTTAAAAAACATTCACTCACACACGCGCACACACACACACACACACACACACACACACACACACACACACACACACACACACACACACACACACACTGACACACAACTTGCGTAGGCAGATGTAGCCCTACTGTATCCATGGAGGGTGAACAGTACAGATGTAAGACTTTAGAAGTGAAACATGAGATGCACCCAGAGGAGGATACCCAACAGTGAAACAACACTGAAGAGTTTTCTGACAGCCCCCCAGAGGTCTGTGCTCCACCCCACAGCCCGAGCACCATGAGCAAAAGATTGATTGACAAACCCAGGCTGGAACTGCAACTCGCAAGATAATGGCAGGGATAATGGTGTGTGCGTGTGTTCATGCACACAGACTTCTGTGTGTGGGCATGTATGTGTTTGTAGTTGTGTGTGTGTATGCACACGTGTTTGTGTGTGTAGGTATTTGTGTGTGTGTGTGTGTGTGTGGGCATGTATGTTTGTAAAGTTGTGTGTGTGTGTGTGTGTGTGTGTGTGTGTGTGTGTGTGTGTGTGTGTGTGCATGTGCGTAGGTGTGTGTATGTGTGCACGTGTGTGTGTGTGTCTGTGTGGTCAGTGAGCTGATGGTGGACGCTGGGCCAAGAAGTACAGCTTGTGGGCATTGATGTCCGGTGTGAAGGGTTCACTCATCCCCCTTGCGTGTGCTTGCGAGCGAGCCGCTCATTAGTGCTAAGCCTAGATGTTGCAGCGTTTGATAGACATGTGTTTATTCGGGATGGTCTGGACACTCTCTCTGTCTTTATCGCTCTTTACTTCTGCTCTCTGTTGCTCCATCTTTGCAACTCTTCCTCTGCTTATCTATATCTCTCTCTCAAACCCCTCTCTCTTTCTGTATCTCTTTTTATATCTGTTTCTTTATAACCCCGTCTATATAGCTCTCTCTCTGTTTCTCTTTGACCCCCCTCTCCTCTCTATCTCTCTCCCTCTCCCTGTCCGGCTCGCTCTCTTTCTCTCTCTCTCTCTCTGTTTCTTTGTAACCCCTCTCCATCCCTCTCTCTCTCTTCCTCTTTCTCTCTCGCTCTCTGATTTAGGCTTGGCTAAGTCCAGAGCTCTCCATCCGTGGGGGGCAAGTTGATCATTCTTCGCCGCCAGAGTTTGTGTGTTGGTGTGTGTGTGTGTCTGTGTGCATGCGTGTGTGTGTCTGGATGTGTCCACGTAACCGGGAGCTGGCACAATAGATGCTTCTCATTTGTACCCCGGGTTTGCATTGACACGGTTCACCGTGACCTCCGCCTTGACAACAGGTGCCCCGGCCCCTCACGTAGCATCAGGGGTGTGTTTGTGAACGGGGCCAAATCCCTGCTTTTTTTCTCATTGTGGGGGGGGGCAGGGACAACAGGAAGAATGTTAATGTGATAAATCTGTGTTTGTGTATGTGTGTGTGTGTGTGTGTGTGTGTGTGTGTGTGTGTGTGTGTGTGTGTGTGTGTGTGTGTGTGTGTGTGTGTGTGTGTGTACTGTGTGTGTGTGTGTGTGTGTGTGTGTGTGTGTACTGTGTGTGTGTACTGTGTGTGTGTGTTGGGGGTAATTGTTCTTCTTCAGCACCCATTACAACGTGAGCAGTGACCCAGGGTGGTGGGTGGTGCTAGGTGGGTGGTTATAGGTCTCACCTCGACACCTGAGGGAGTCAAGGAGTGCCTCCATCAGGTCGGGCTTCTGACGAGAAAATGCGGAAAACATCACGCCGTTAATAACTCATGACTATGCCGGATGTGATGTCACTTGTACATGACCTCTGCATATTAAATGGTGTGTGAGTGTCAGATTAAAGCAGGGCTTCTCACCCCTACCTTAACCCTGTCAGGTGACCATTGCAGTCACCTGGTATGTAGATGCAGAGATTTCTGACTTAAAATATAAACAAGTTCTGCAGGACCTTGTTAACATAAAAAAACTGTATTTGTGTGTTTGTGTGTCATTATTATTGTGAATTTCATTTGAGACACATCTTGATTTGAGATAATAATATAACCTTTTTTTATAATACTTTAAATAATAATAATAATAGCAATAATGAAAAAAAACCAATAATAATTATTGTTATTATATAATTGTTATTATATAAATATTTCAGTATTGTAATATAGTGTAGTATAATGTCTAGATATTTTTTTTATTGATATCTAGATTTATTTTGATGCTGAATAAATATATAGATTGCAAAGACGTGGTATCCTACAGAAAACTACAACTTGGCATGGACACAATTAGGTCTGGTTAGTGCATCCTTTTACATGTCAAAGCTCTTTCTTTGGCAGACACATTTTTGGCTCTCACACATGACATACTGCCCAAAAGACAATTAAAGGTATCATGGTGACACTGAAATAATTCTGCCGAAATGCCTTCATTTTCAAATATCCTTCTTCTCTGTTAAAAAAAATTATAAAAAAATACAACTACAATGTCTCATTACATCTCACACTAAAGCTGGGGGACCTTTGGAGTCGGAAAGGTGGGACGTAGATGAGTACCCTTGTTCTGTCATGTTCTTCCGCCAGATTCCCAGAGAAAAGGTCTTTCAGGAAACATCTTCCTTTACACTTGGACAGCAGGCGCAATTACGGCTGCCGCGGTTCCAGGCGGAGACGCGCGGATAGCCGTCATGTTGAGTGGGGTTTAGCCGGCGGAGGGTTTGTCCGTGGTGGGCGGTGCGCCATGGGAAGGTCAGAGTGCCCATCTTGTTGCCAGAGTTGTCAGATTTGCTCCTCCATGTGTTTCGCGAGCTGCCGCGTAAAAAGTCCAAGGGAAATGAAAATGCCGAAATAAGAAGTGCTGATTGCTGTGATTACTGACTACAGTACCACATCGTGAGCCCGGCTGTGTCTTCCAAGAAATGGGGATGTTTAATCATTCGTTTTATACGTTTATTTATATATTTTTCTATTTCTTTGAATTTAGTTGTATTTTAATGAAAAACAGGGAAGGAAAACACGGATCACATTTAAAATCATATTCTCTACCAAAAAAGAAAATATAAACCTGACAACAAAACATTTTTTTAGGTATCCCATAATTGTAAAATCTAAAACAATACAACAATAAAAATAAATAAAGTGACTGATAAGGAACCCACTCCCCACTATTTCAGCGTCACCTGCTGTATCTGATACAACGCACGATTTAGCTTAGCACAATCAATCCTTCGCAGTGATGCCGAGAGAGTTCGGCACTAAACAGGCGGCAAAAGGGTTGGAGGCGTTCCCAGGGGGCGCTCGGTGTTCCTACATCTTTACCTCATCTATACCTGTTTTCCAGGGGTCCCATCTGTTTTGCCTGCTCAAATCCCCCACGGCCCTACGCTAAACACAGTGCCGTGCGCGCGTTCGGCTCGAGAAGTAGAAACAAATGGGCAATATTTGGTATTTAAATGTGCTGTGTGTGATGCATGGTGTTGCTCTCGCGCGGCTATAGTCCCCAGAGTCGCATTTAGCTACCGTTGAGCGGCTTATGCATGCGATGCTGCGTGCGAGCTAGCAGCACCCACACACTGCACATGCCACATTTAAAAAGAGAAAGAAACGTATATTAGCGCTAGAGAAAAATAAGGACGGCTTCACCGCGCCGCCCTGGTGTTGTTTATGTAAGTTTCACTGTGCTAGAAATGCAATTCCTTCTGAGGCCTGTTTTCTTTTCTGACTCTCGGTAGGCCTACGCTTTTTGAGGGCATTACGCGACGAGCACACCCCCCAGGCCGTGAGCCCCTTATCTCTTTAGCGTTTAACACGACGCTGACAAACATAGCGGGGAGACGCACGCCCTTCTTCCTGTCCCGTTGTCCCGCTGAACGACTGATTATAGATATAACACGGCAGCGGGGATGACTACTGTGCCCCCACACCCCACAGGAGAGCCACCTCCTCTGGGGCGAAGGGTGTACCGCTGTCGAGACGTTTCCCCCCCCCTCTCGTCGCACTCTGACAGGGGCATGGGGCGGCAGACCCATCCCCTCCTGGGATGGGGGCTTTTGAACAGGGTAGCACGCCCTCTGAACCCCCAAGCACAGAACCCCCAAACATAAACACACACACACACACGCACACACACACACACACGCACACACACACACACACACACACACACACACACACACACACACACACACACACACACACACACACACACACACACACACAAACATGGAGAGAGACCGTCCCCTGCTGACTCTGACGACAACTGCCTTTTGTTGCTGGCGGGCTGTCGACAAGTACCTCTTTTACTGCCACGCCGCGCGCTCTCCCCGGCGCGACGGTGAGATGCACGGCTTCACGGCGAGGACCCGTCATCAGACTGCGCTGCCGAGAGAGCTACCCCCCCCCAAAAAAAGAAAAAAACATAATTGAGCTCCTATTAATAAGACATTGGATGGGGAGGGGGTTGTGGCGGAGGGAGGATGTGTAGGGTGTGGGGCGGGGAGCGGGGGACAGGGGGGGAAGGAAACCTGCCACCCCCAGGGGATTCGCTGAGAGTCATAGCAGCCGAGATCAATTTGAGCTTGACATATTAATTCAAAAGTAGGTTGATCAGACTACCAATTAGACGAGCCAGACTACCAATAAGTCTCACCACCGCTTTTTATTTTCTTTTGTCTTTAAAGTTAGACGTTTTCCTCTCCACCGTGATAAAAAAAAAAAGGGAGAGAAAAAGCTGGACCTGCCAGAAAGCACCAAGGGTGATAATAGTTAGTACATGTCGGTGATGGAAGGCAACGCTTTGCCAGAGTCCAACTGATGTCAGTGTACCTGAGCAAACAAGTGGTCCGGGGCGAAGCGTCTTCCCTTACAGCAGAGGTTGTTTTAACCTCCTGCCCCTCCATCACTCTCCCCGCCTGGCAGTGCAGTGGGTCTCTGCGCATCGCCAGCCCTCTGCTGGAGGGCTAATGTGGAGGAGGTGGAGGAGGAAAGGAGGAGGAGGAGGAGGAGGAGGAGGAGGAGGAGGAGGAGGAGGAGGAGGAGGTGGAGGAGGATGTGGAAGAACATTTTCCCTTCCAGCAACATCTTCCCTTATATCTGTCTGGCTGCCGGGCTGTCTCAGATGCTCCGGGGGTTGTCACGGTGCTACGAGCTCCTGATGTGGTATATTAGCAGGACAATCGTTATTAAGTACATTTCAGGCTCAATTACCACTCAGATGCACAGCCATCAAGACTCCACAACAGGCTCCTAACAGATGGCTGCTGGTTGCAGCGAGACAAGCCCGGTGATTTATTCTTCACACTCATTTGTGTGTAGTGGTACAACCGGGGGGGTGGAGGGAGTGTGTGTGTGTGTGTGTGTGTGGGGGGGGGGGTTAAGGAGTTAGTGCAGGCCGATGCACAGACGATTGTTTGTTTTTGCTCAAGAGCTCTTGTAAAACAACAATCATAAATTGGGTAAAATCATTGTGTTGTTTAATGCACTTAATGACTTCCCTGAAAGCAGTGTCTGGCTGATGTGTGCTTGACCTATTTTAGAGGCTCATCACCATATACTCTGCATGGCTACGCGAGATGGCTTCCTCTGTGTTCTCCCTCGCAGGCCATTAGATCTTGAGTATTGCATAGGAGACTTGCACGCGGAGTGCAGGTGAAAGGCATTCAGCTGAAGGAAGTGGTAATGCAAGGGATACCTACAGGTTAGGCTGCAGACATCGGGGATTGAACCCGGGAATCTCTTGGCTTCGAGTCAAGCCTTCTTGTGTTTATTTCACAATCATTTCTTGCCCAAAACCTGATAAAAAAACACTGTCAGGAGTTGGGTATTCAGCTGGTGCTCAAACTAATTATTTTTTGCCAATACAGTCAGAAGAGAGGGCAGGTAAATAACATTCGGTAGCCTAAAGGAAAGACTGCAAGTTGATTAATGCTACCCATCCAAAAGTCATCAGAAAAGCATCCAAAACCATTTTTTTTCACTAACCATGGTTTCTTGACCTTGATTTTACATCTTAAAACAAGACTGATCAGGCAAGAGATGATGGTTGATTGTTTATTTTCCATTCAACTAGTTTATGTTATCATTGCACATGCAAGGTATGCATATATATATATTATTTGAGGTAATACTATAAATATAACAATATGAAATAGAAATACATTTTTATTATATAGGAATATTTCCTCATCTTTTCTTCAAGGATTTAGTCGAGAATGAGAAAATTTAATCTAGCAAATGCTGTCTGTGTTGTGTGTATGAAGAAAAAAAAAATTCCATAGCCCTCAGATAGTGAGTCACTTTTTGCTCTACAGACACCCAAATTATGTAAAGATAATCACATTCAAAGATAAGCCAGTTGCATTTTCTCCGAGGGCACACAATGTTACTTCGTCACTTTAGCCTGTCAGGGGGAATTACCCATGGTAGGAGTGAGAATCTGAATCTCTAACTCAGGGCGAATCTCAAGCCTCTCACCATTTAGAAGAAGGAGCCTCTGTATCTATTGTCATTTGACCTGTGGGCCTACTTAACACTCATTTGTTATCATATCTATGGAGCCGTGATTTGACATAATCCTATGTTTAGAAAAAGTCCATATGCATATTTCTTTAACCTGATAAGAGTTGCTTTGTTGTTGCATTCCAAGTGTCGCTCTATTTCCGTGAAAAAACACTTATTTTAACCATTTTGTCGTATTGATTAAGTGCATTGATTATCGGTTTGCAAGTGTCGGCAAAGGCTAGGCAGCACTACAGAGCCTACAGTCTTCACACCCGCTAATAAAATCAAAATATGTTAACACATCCTGCTCCAAACCTTTCATGTGATCTGGCAATTATGAAATTAACGCACCACGCTGCGCGGCTTCAACGATTATGATAATGCTGAGCTGTTTGTGAAATTTTTTACTCCCAGGCTAAAAGCCCTATCAAGGCAAATACAAAAAAGAAATGCCTCCCCCAAACACCAAATCAAATCCATCGAGTTGGTAGGCCTCCAAAATGAAAAAAGACAACCTCAGAGATATTACACACAACAAAAACAACAACAAACGCCGCCCAACCGCCATCTTTGATACACAGACAACATCTGAGAGCCGCTTGGTGTTCTCCAATTTGCGCTTTGTGTTTCGTCTGCTTATCATCGTAATGTGCGGTTGGGGGGAAAGTGAGCGCCTGGCTGCTCGAGAAGCCTCACTTCACTGTCTGTTTTGCCACCCACCTGGGCCCATACCACCCACCTCAGCGTCTGAGTCACCACTCCTCCCCCCACCACCACCACCGCCGCCGCCACCCTGGCTCTCACTCTTGTAGCCAAGCGGGCTGAGCGGCAGAATCGACAGCCTAGCAAAGCAGAGCGAAGCGCGCAGGACAGCTCATCGCGGCGTACGTGTGCGTGGGAGGAGGAAGAAGCTCATGGCTTCAACTGTCAGCCGCTCCAACCCGCTCCCACCGCCCCGGCACCCAGCGACGAGAGGGGCATCAAAGAGGGGCCGAGCAACATGAAGCAGCAGAGGAGCGGCCAAGAGAGGAGATAACAAACGCAGATAAATAGATAATTAAGTGTGTTTGTGTGTATATGTGTATGTGTGTATATGTGTGCGAGAGAGAGAGAGAGAGAGAGAGAGAGAGAGAGAGAGAGAGAGAGAGAGAGAGAGAGAGAGAGAGAGAGAGGGAGATGAGATAGACACATATGAGGGGAGTAAGAATGGAAAAACCAAGGACTAAAATAACAGAATGCATAAAATGTCAGCAAGAGAATGTGATGAGTAAGAGCGGGAAAAACACACAGAAGTAAATACAGTCACAGAAATGCCAGGACAAGCGGGAAAGACGGTTTCCCTTTAAAAAAAAGGAGCGAGCTTATAGAGGGAAAGGCAAAAACGCGGCGAACAAAGAAGACGCGAAGGCGAAAGCTTCCGTGCCCGTAGCCTGTCACACGGGCAGCCCAGTTAAGCAGTAATATCACCGACACAACAACTCAATATGCCCAAGAAATGCTTCTTGGCAGGGATTTTTGGCATGAGTGCTCAGGTGTTTTGATCTGCCAAATAACATTAGGAAGTGGGCAGGCCGCAGAGACGAGGCCTGCCTGGAAGATGGCACAGATGCCGCCAAAATTCTCTGAGTCTAGTTTAACACAAAGGGGGAAGTGTGGAGAACGACAGAAAGACATGACAGCATGACATTACCTCCTCAACAGTTGCATCGCGTGTACTTTGTCGAAAGTTTAACATTTGAAAAAACCTAACATAATTAATGCAATAATAATAATCACATATAATAATAACGATAATATAACAATAATTGTAATGTCTCATGGGAGTTAATATGTCTGAAATTGTTAGAGCAAATTAATACAAAAATTAAAAAATCCTATTTGAGTAAATACATTTATTTAATTTTTCGTTTATTGTTAATGCAGTGTTTACATTTTATAATTACTAATCAAAAAGTATTCACGATCGCTTCATGAAGTCCCCTAGTTAACATGTTTATTACAGCGCATGATGCCAATCACTGTCCGTTGAGGCACACACACAGCATAGGATGAATATTTATAGCACCAGCCTACCTGCTATTTAAAGAAAAAAGAAGCCCATAGCTTCCAGGCTTTACATCAAGAGTTTCAGAGTGAATACCCATGTAGACAATAAAAAGTGTCTCCTTCCCTAGGCCCCCCTCTCTGCCTATACGTTCATCTGCTTTCATCTGGAATTCTTCACTTGGCTTTCTCCTCTGGCCATGGACCACTAAGCTGCTCAACCCACAGAGAGCCATTCAACAAACCCCGATCCTATCGCGCCTGCTTTAAGTCAGGCCTTCACCACTGTCAGCCCGCTTGCCTTACTACTGTCACAATGCAACTGTCTATTTGTTTCTGCCATTGTTTGTTCTCTACTTATCTGATGGCATTGTCCCTCTCCCTCTCCCTTCATTTCCCCTCCCCACCATCGCAAAGCAGATGACAAATCTTCTCAGCTTACTGTTGTAACCGCTTTGTTTTCAACTGCTGATGCTAATGCTTCTGTCTGAAGACGAGAGAGAGAGAGAGAGAGAGAGAGAGAGAGAGAGGAGAGAGAGAGAGAGAGGAGAGAGAGAGAGAGAGAGAGAGAGAGAGAGAGAGAGAGAGAGGGAGAGAGAGAAAGAGAGAGGGAGAGGAGAGAGGGAGAGAGAGAGAGAGAGAGAGAGGGAGGATGTCTTCCTAAGCCAACGAGAGAAAGCCTGCTGTTCCGTGGCAATGATCGCAGGAGCGTTGTATGTTAATGTGATTAGTGTAACATTAACGCCCCTCTGTGCCCAACCGGGCAGATACAATAGGCAGGCTCGCAACATAGCGCCGTCTTCCTTGCATCTTATGGCTCGCTTTAAAAAAAACCCTATGGCTGTTTTAAAAACCCCTATGGCTATTTCATGTTTCTAATTCCTCCAACACCTTTCTGTGCTCCTTGTTCTCCGCACGTGGGCCCGGATGAAACACTTTTTCGGATGAGGAAGAGCAGATGACAGTGACAGAGACGACGGGTGGCGGCCCCTCTGTTTGAATCGTGGTGCTACCTCTGCGTTATTGAGTGGCTTAGCCGTGGTGAACGCCGGGTGTTGTGCAGCACATTGTGTGTGGTGTTGTTGTGCATTGTGCCTGTTCCGACGTCCGTGCGCACGTGTTCTCGTGCATCGGCTGAGCAGCACGTGGCAGCGGACTGTGATGATGTAGAGAGAGAGGGGGCGCTGGAGAGTGTAAAAAAATGAACAAGCGAAAATTGAGGAAGAGAGAGGGGACGGGGGTCTGGGTATGTGTGTGTGTTCGTGTGTCTGTGTGTGTGGGTGTGTTTGTGGGAGGGGGGGGGGGGGGGGGGGGGGGGGGGGGGGGGGTATGGTCGATGGAGAGGGGAGCCTGGTGCCCAAACATGCCTTCTCAGAGGGTCACTGTGTAGGGCAGAAATATGTTGTTTGTTTTACGAGTGCCCTGTCGGGGCGCTGGGACAGGGTTTGACTGAAGGCCTGTGGCCACACTCGCTGGCCACAGAGGGGGTCCGGTGGATGAACGATGGGAGGCAACGGAGGACACTAGCACCGCAAAACGCTAAGAATTCCGGGCACCACCTATGGTGTGTGGGATGAGGTCCTCCTGCGTCCTCCTGTGGGTGTTGTTGTATGCCGGGCAGCGATTATAATGTGTTTTGTGTGTGGGTGTGTGTGTGTGTGTGTGTGTGTATGTATGTCAATTCTCCTGTGTTTTTATTAAGCAGTATGGTCAGTGGTGTGTCTGTGTGTGTGTGTGTGTGTGTGTGTGTGTGTGTGTGTGTGGTGTGTGTGTCTCTCTCTCTCCTCTCTTGTTGTTATGAAGCAAATATGCCATTGTCGGGAGGAGAAGGGGATAACAGCTGTCTGTGCGCTGTGGGGAAGTATCTGAGGCACGCTTCCCATTGGGTCATTCCCATGAACCCGTGCTCCTGAAGGGGCACGGTGGAGGAGGTTTGGGTGGAGGGGGTGGGGGTTGAGG
>NC_082387.1:13711399-13801399 GCF_031168955.1 Gadus macrocephalus
AAGTAAAAAAAAAAATTATTTAAAAAACACATAGACACACACACTCTGACACAGACTCTGACACACACTCATAGAAGGTTGTTAATATCGTGTAAAAAAGGTTGAGCATGAAAAAAATAAGGAAGTTTGGATTGATGCGGTTGAACTTGGAATATACATTTTTGTCTATGATTTGAGGCTTGGATTTCCCTGACTGGCTTCTGAAGGCAACTTTATAGCAGTTTCATTACAAGCACATCAACTCTATAAAAATATCACCGGTGATTAGCCTTCTGGGAAAACCTAGACAAAATACTCTGTTGGATGGAATTAAATCAGTCTGCAGTCAACAGGCATCAATCAGATGGAGCGAAAGGCATGTCAAATGTTACCTCTGTCTTTCAGACAGGGGAGCGAGCTGCCAAACACTGCTTTTTAACTGGCACCACAGAAATGTAAGCTAGCCCACCAAGAAAAGGTGGGCTATTAAAGGTGTTTAGTTAAGGGATCTTAATGTCACATTTAATCACTCATATGCCTTGGGGCATAATCGTGTTTGAGGTGTAGCGGTATTAGCAATTTTTAGCTTTGGAAATGTCTGGATATGCTCCTTCTGAAATGTGTGCAACAATAAGCCTCCTCTTTGCCTGCCAAAATATTTTGCCTCGTGTCCCGAGGTGTCTGTTGATTCCAGTGGGTTCATTCTGGCTGCGGACTGACGGGTAAGGCAATGTCTCCCTCTATAGGTTACCAGTGAGTACTACAGCCTACCAAACTTCATAATCGAATATTACAATTAAATGTTGAAAAATATATAATGCTACTTAAATTGGCAAACATTAACTGTTGCTTGTACATATTCTTGCTTGCTTTCCCAAAAAATGCCAAATGCCAATGCCATACTTAAAACCGCTTCTGACTCGTCTTCCGAAACTAGCACGATTTACATTCCCAGCCCGCTATAAAACTATATCAACGCCCGACCCGCACCCCAAAATTAGACATATTAGATAGCCTACATTTAAGAACAAATTTAGTTTAGCTAATGTCTAACCATATAAACACAAGTTTAACTTCAGTTGAAGTTGAAAAGGCACCGTCTGCATGATGAAAACTGAATTGGTTTTCGCTCACACTAGGTTATAGCCTAATAAAGTCAGCAAGCACAGATCCAACCATAATCAAGACAGGACTGCAACACAAATAAAATAGGCTATCGAACACAATATAGCCTCCAGCCAGGGTGGCCTACTATCAAACAATTTATCTCTGCCATGCACAAAAATAAAATAAAATTCAGTTAACAGCACTTGTTAACTAAATTACACAGTGTCCAACTAGCCTTAGCCCATGGCCCGGTCTTATGAAAATGAACCCAAAGTTTAGATGATATAGTAGTAGACGATAGGCCTTTTTAATTCCCAATAAAGTCCACAAACAATGTATTAACTGAATACACATCAGGATATTAAACTTTATACAACTATGGGACTGACTAGGCTCAAGGGCACTTTTGGCCTACCTTATCCTACGCCGGGGAATGACACTATTTGGGGTTTAAAATAAAATAAAACCATTTAAGTGCAACATTATACTGTCAGGCCCGCACATAATAATAAAAAAAAAAAAAAAAAGAATAATAATAATTGATCGAGTTACAGAAAACTCGGTCAAGAAAGATGAGAAGAATTCATAGAATTCGAAGGCAAACCCATGCGTCTAGTTTGCTTAGAAGCGATATCAGTCATTAAAGATATCCACTTACATAGGTTATGATTCTGGATGATATTTTAGGTAGTGGCCATCCCCAAAATGCACCAGAATACAGGAAATCCTATCTACCAAATTCAAAATTGTGTAGCTTCTCTCAGCTCACGTTTAGTTGAAGTGTGCAGTCATGTGGCCCTCCGATGGTTATGATGAAAAATGTGGCCCTCTTTATCATGAAAGTTGCCCATCCCTGATTTAAGGTATAGGCCAATAATGTTTAGTTGCTATGGTGTTGGAACATGTCCTGTCTGCATCAACACTGACCTTTCACAAGGCAACGCATCTCACTGTGCACGTTTGCCACTATATTGTGTGAATTCTCAGAGAAATGTGTTGCAGGTGATGGTGCAGAGGTAGTGGCTGCTGATTAATACTCTGTAGGTAAAGGTTTGAGTCCCCTCACATATGGCCAAATCGAAAAATACATAAAAATAATTTTACCAATTGAGCAAATCAGATCACTTGAAAAAGGAGGGAAAGAAAAATGATCGAGAGAATGAAATTATATGGAGAAAATATTTTTTTAGGGAAAATGGAGGCAGAGAAAATAAAGAGGGAATAAAATTTGAGAAAATCTAACCCTATACTTTTCTCTACTTCCATCTTTTCGATTTTTTATTCTATCCATCATTTTTGTATACCTCCCCCCCCCCCCCCCATTAATATTCTCTTTTGCCCTAACCCTAATTTTTCTCTACCTAATCCCAACCCTAACCCTTACCCCAACCCAAACCCCAATGTTAACCCCAACCCCATCTCTCCATTCCTTCTATATAACGATTTTTTATTCTCTCCATTATTTTTCTCAACCTCCTTTTCCCCCATAAATATTCGCTTTTGACCTCACCCAAACCCTCATTTTTCTATAGGCCTACCTAACCCTAACCCCAACCCTAGCCTCACCCCCACCCTAACCCCAACACCAAACGCAACCCTAACCCTAATCCAAATTTTCATTCACCCAAGTCCAAATATCATTGTTCTGTCGATAGGACCTTCCAGGGACTATAATTCAGGGTCCCAAAGGTAGCTTTTACCTGAACCCGAAACCCTTAACCAAACACATCTTCTTAGACTTGTCTTCTTACATGTAACCCGAAAATTTGAACTTTTGCAAGGTATCGTTTTCATTGTTGAAAGAATAATAATAATTTAACAGCAGGAAATCTTCTAGGTAATCAATAATACGATTGGAATAATCTTCTAAAGTCGTTCTTCGTCAGATTGGATCTAAATCTAACTCATAACAGAACGAGATTCTCATCCCTTCAACAGCTGGGAGCCAGTAGTGGTAGTTCCCCTTCTCGGCCAGCAGAGGGTGGTGTTTAGATTAAACCAGTGGAAGTTCCCCTTCACGGCCAGCAGAGGGGGGTGCTAAGGTGAAAGCAGTGGAATTTCCCTTCTCGGCCAGCAGAGGGGGGAGTCTGCTCCTGCTGGGACTGATAGCTTTGAGTCTGCTGCTGCTGCTGCTGCTTGGACTGATAGCTAGGAGTCTGCTGCTGCTGGTTGCCGTAGATTTGAGCCAGCTGCCTGAGCTGAGGAAGACACGCATGGATATGATATGATATGAACTTTATTCGTCAGCAGTGCTGAAATTTGTCTTGCGACCCAGCAGCCGTTGCATGTGAAAACATGAATTACACACATTGACATGACACATTGAAACACAACATATTTACATACATGGGTACAGATAGTCGAGAGCACATTGTCCACCTCTTCGCCTATCTCCGGTTTAGCATCAAAGTCGATTGATTGACAAAATACTTTTTTAGTCTAACCTTCTTGAAAAGTGGTACCTCGGATCTCCTTCCTGAGGGCAATAACCTGTATTCACTATACAAAACACGACTAGTGTTTGAGGTGATGTTTTTTGCCAACCTCAGCATGCTGTTGTCATACGTGGAAGTATACAGCTCCTGAAGTGGTTGTCCAACAATCTTTGAACAAATGATTAGTTGTTGTAACATTTGTGACTTTAGGGCTACAGACAGACATCCATACCAGGTGGTACTGCAGTACTGAAGAACACTCATAATGACAGAAGTGCAAAACAAAAGAAGAATCCTTCTACTGGCACCAAAAGATCTTAAACGGCGAAGGAAATAGATTCTTCGCTTTGTTTTCTTACACAAGATCAGATTCAATCTGATCTTTCCAGGACAGAAGATGGTCTATTACTACTCCTAGGTATGTGTATGAACATACCTGATCGATCTGTTCACTATGAATAGTAATAGGAGATTTGCATATCTCCAGTGGTGCACCAAAAATAATCTCTTCTGTCTTTTTTGTGTTTATGATGAGAGCGTTGTTATCACTCCATTCAACCACCTTATTTACTCTCTGCTGGTGCAGTCCAGGGTCACTGAAACTATTTAAAAGAGAAATTAAAACTGTCGTCAAATTACTTCAGAATGTACTGATCTGGTCCTTTGCTCCTACCCTCAGACAGACATTCTTCAGTACGACAACTGTCAGTATAAAGAGTGAAGAGTACAGCTGAGCTTACACAACCCTGTGGAGCGCCAACATTTGTAGTTAATGCTGAGGAAAGGGTTCTGTTCACCTTTACTCTCTGTACTCTGTTGGTTAAGAAACATGCATACCAGTGAATCAAATATGGATTCAGTTCTAACTGGACCATCTTTGACACCAATATATCAGACTGTATCGTGTTGAAGGCTGAAGAAAAGTCCAAGAACAACACCCTTGCATAGTTGTCTTTAGACTGATCTAGATGTTTTGTAATCAGGTGGACCAGTGTGGCGACCGCATCCTCTGTACCACAGCCCTTTTTATAAGCAAACTGACAGGGGTCAAGTTTCTCTTTGGTTAAACTAACAAGATATTGTAGCAGTATTCTTTCAAGTGATTTCATGATCACTGAAGTGATGGCTATGGGTCTATAGTCCTTATGCTCTTTAGGACATTGGATTTTTGGTAGTGGTTTTATGTAGGAGGTTTTCCAAGACAGAGGGATTGTGTGTGTGTCTACAGAGGTTTGGAATATAGGTTGCCACACTGGAGCCAGCTCAGATACAAAGTTCTTTGCATCCGAGCGGTAAATTGCGACCCCACACAACACACACACACACACACACACACACACACACACACACACACACACACACACACACACACACACACACACACACACACACACACACACGTGTCCCTTTTGTTTTGAGATTTCTTATTGTTTTCATGTTGTTTTACATGTTTGTTATTTAATCAGCTTTCTTTTTTCTTTTATAGTGCGATAAATTAATTGTACATTTTGAAAAAATGTTTCCTTTCTTTTTTTGGAAATAAATCATGGTTAATTTTAAGTAAACGAGGACTGACATTTTTTAAATGAGGGTAAGGGCGTGCGCCCTGAGTTTAACTCCAGCCAAAGTCTGGGAATGAAAAGAAAAAACAGTCGGTTACCAAGGTGAAGGAGAAATTAGGTCAAGGGTCACCATTTAAACAGCAGTATAAAGAAGGAAGGAGGTTCTTTCAGGTCGAAGGTCACAATGTTGACCAGACAGAAACCAGTGAGACCAGACAGAAACCAGTGGGACCAAACAGACACCAGTGAGACCTGAGGGGTATTCCACAAAGCCTGTTTTATCACATAACCGGGTAAATTAAGCTAGGGTTTGCGGTAACCCTAGGTTTTCCGTTCCAAAATGAACACGGTATGTTAGTTACTATAGAAACATATGCTCTGAATCAAACCTGGTCGGAGCAGGTTTTGCGCAGGTTAAGTTTGGAACACAACCCGGTTTTGGGTATTTAAACCTGCGGTCACCGTAGATTTCATGTGTTCACAATGGCATGCCCTTTTGATGAGAGGCCTGTTGATATCGGAACGCAAATTATTCGTGCTGGTGAGATACTGGTGGTTCTAACTGGTGAGATAGTGAAATCCGCTAGCTGCTGATCATCATCGATAAAGAACATGCTAGCGTTTTTGCACTTGCACATAGTTAAACGCGTTTTTAGCCTACAATTTAGATGTATACTCATTATTGCTTGTGAGTCTCTTGAATCATAAAAAAATTAAAACTTTTGTTGTATGCGAATTATTCGTGACAGGTCAAGAAAGCCCGCTCTGTGACGACGGGCGATTTTATCCCCTCGGTTTTACAGACGAGGCAGTGTAATTGCAGTGCGTGCCAAGCCGCGACAAGCCTTATGATTAGGCCGTTTGGTTTTTATTTGATTGTTTGCCATCTCATCCATTCGCGGGCGCTCTCTAATCAATTGAATAATATCTTTCGAAAATGGATAACGCACAGAGCAGCTATCCTGAGCGGTAAATTGCGACCCCAAGTCATCCCCGCTGACAGCAACACGCTGGATTGGGGGGGAGACATGGGCTGCAACAAATACCCGCTTCTCTCAGCATTGACGCCCAAATACCTGTGTGTGTCAGACACGTCTTTGCGCTCCGAATGTGTGTTCTCCATCGCAGGTAACATCGTGAATACAAAGAGAGCCGCACTTGATCCAGATGAAATGAATAGACTGGTGATTCTGGCAAACAACATTAAGAAATGAATTTCTTGCAGACATGCTAGAAATCTGCGTGCCCAAACAATGACGTTGTCATGTTGTTTTCGCTGTGCAGTTCCGATTCCGTCCAATTTTGTGATATTCATAGTGGCACTATATATTGATTAAGTTGATAACCTGTTTCAAACAAAGTTGTTTTTTTCAGACAGGATATGGTCTAAATCCTGTTAATGCCTCCTCACGTAATACATTTGTAGGCATTTTTACACTGCCAAGCCGGTTCAGTCGCGGCTTCACACGCCTGCCTTGCCTGTGTAAAACCGAGGGGGAAAATCCCCCGTCGTCACGGAGCGGGGTTTCTTGGTTCACTGGTAAAGGCTTTTATAATTTGCATGCTACGAATGTTTTTATTTTTTCATGATTCAAGAGACTCGCATGCAAGAATGAGTATACATCTGAGTATAGGCTACAGACGCAATTAACCGTTAAGCCGTATAATCGCAGAATGAAGCCGCCAATGTGTGTAGGGTCTGGGAATGTAAATGGGGGTGCTAGCTCATCTGGCAATTTACCTCGGGCAGTGTAAACTAGCAGACCATTCCGAGGAAAAGGCGTGGATATTTGGCAGTGTAAAAACGTTTTGTGTTTGAATCTCCGTTACGGTGTTGTTGTTCTTTTTTGGGCTCGTAGATATTCGAATCTATTCTAATACATTGCTTGATTTTCGATATCAGTTCGAACTAGATTTTTCTCAAAACTGATATCCCTAGTCATAGCTTCCCAGCCCCCTTCAAGCCCCAACCCACGCTTCACAAGCATAACAAGTGGGTTGGCCAGGGCTTGAAAGGGGGAGCTATATGTGACCACGAGTCCCAACACCCATGGCCGGGGTGGAACGACAAAGGTCTCTGTCCGGGCTGTCACGGGCCCCACCATCACTGACCCAGTCCACCAAGCACCCTGGGCAGTGGGCAATCATCAACTCCCCTTCCTCATTTTTTTCATTTTCTTTATTTCACCAATTTCCTCCACATATGTAAATACATTGTACACCAATCAAGACAAACACAATTAATGCAACTAAATGAAGGGGATGGCAGGCGTTAATATGTGCTAGTGCACCCAGGGCCGTATGACCAGCAAAAGCCGGACAACAAACTAAAACCTAACCTCGCCAATGCCACCATCTCCCCGCTCCTCCTGCCACACACACACACACACACACACACACACACACACACACACACACACACACACACACACACACACACACACACACACACACACACACACACACACACTTACAAATCAATATTTACCTGGCAAAAGCATTTCATCAATTTCATGACTTAGAAGAAATACCACCATAAACATGGAGTACTTCTTCAAACCAAAAAATGGAGCACGAAGAAAGTTAATCAAACATCCACATTCCTGCTTACATTTTCCACTTACCTCAGCTCACACCTGCAAAACACATCATCGTTATCCCAACAAGAAGCACCTGCAACCCATTGCCAATCAACCACCTTCCTTTAAGAGAGGCCACCAGAAATCCTACCTCATTTAGGGAAGGCAGCATGGTAAGAGAGAGAGCTCCCTGCTGTCCCCCTCAGTACCCTGGTTAGATGGGTGTCCCTCTCCCCCCCCCCCCTCAGTACCCTGGTTAGATGGGTGTCCCTCTCCCCCCCCCCTCCCCCCCTCCCTTTAGACCCAACCTGGAGAAGGTTAGCACAAACCTCATTGGGGTAAGTAGCATGGTAAGAGAGTATCTCCCTGCTGTCCCCCCAGACAGCATGGTCAAAAGAACATCTCCATGCTGATCCCCTCAGGTTCCATCCATGTCCCCCTCTCTAAGCCCCAGCCTGGAGAAGGATAAATAATCCTTAACGTCGCAACGGGGCATAAGGTTTCCCCAAACCCAGCAATCCCTTTCAAGACATGCCTATAGCATGTCATTTTTTGAAATCCCGGGATCTAACATTGCCAGAACCCGGACTTCCAAGCCCCATTGGGATTCCTTGTAGCCTGGCTACATCCCAGGCCTATTGGCTCTATTCAAGCACCCTTTCTGGCAGTTGATTTGCCCTAATCAGCCCACTTGGCGCCATTTCAGCCCTGATTCATACAACCTAGCTATCATTTAGCTTAAGCAGCTTATTTGTAGCAAAGTTTTTCACATCAAACCTCACACTTCCCATAAATGAGCCAAACCCCGTTTTTCTTTTTCTTATCCCAACAGGGGCGTAGCCAGGACATTATTTCTGGGGGGGCCAGATCGGGTCAGTCTTTATTTTTTTGGGGTGGCACTTGATTGTCAAAAACGTATGTTTCAAAACACACACGGCGTCACGCAGAGTGGAGATTTTCCTGTGGCCCGTCAGGCCATAAACAATGGATGAATAAACGTACATATGAACACTAATGTCTAATTGATAATCCCATGTTATTGGAATAGGTGCTTAGATGTTGTGCGATGTATCATGATATGTGAGGGGGTTCGGGACCTTAACGTGACTCGGGGATGTTTTTAGTGCAAATGACAGAAAGACGACAATTTCTTTAGGTAAACCGTAGCATTTTAAGTGCAATATTTATTTAAAATAAGAAAATATAAGACTTAAAATAAAAATTATATATATATTTTTTTTTTCTCAGATTGGGAGAGGCCATCCTCTGACCAAGAGGGGCCGTTGCCCCCCCTGGCCCCAATGCTGCTATGCCCCTGGCATTGACCCATCATCCTCGTGTTCCGTTTAGCCACCTCAGTCTCTCCGCTGTACCTGTACCAGTCCGGGTCTGTGTTGGGGACCGCTGCTCAGTGGAATCTGCAGGAGGGGGAACGGAGTGAGTGGGGGTTAGACTGATCAGGGTCGGCGCCATAGAAGATCTATTGGCGGGGCATGGGTCACCAGCGGGGGGGCACTGCCGTTTGAAAAATATTTTAACTCAGTTGTGACCTCAGTCGAACGCAGCAGAAATGCTATCAAAAACTTTATATTATTAGGCTATTTTCTTTTTTTTCTAGCAACAATATGTTCTTGTTGTTGTCGAGGCTATGTTGTAGCTCTATGCACAAAGTTTACGCAGCCACACGCACAAAGATGAAAATAAAAGGCGGAGGGTGGTCGTAGAAGCTAAACGCAAATAAATGCAGTTCACCCACCTCTGATATGTCAGAAAGTTTATTCATCTCAACAGTTATTGCACCAAAAAAGAAAAACATTAAGTAGGCCTGCCACTGGTTATAAACCTTAGACAACACCCTAATTCAGCTGTTACTTAATCAGCAGTTGTTAATAAATAAATTAGCTCTTTAATAGGAGAACATTTTCAGCACTTACATGCAAACACACATTTAAAACAGAACACAAAATAGTTACACTTTTCATGAAACTGAATGTGATGCTTGAATGTCTGATATGATAGCAGTGTTTCCACGTTACTTTTTATGACTTCTGGCCACTGCTTGAACAAAATAACAGTTCTCCTATTCATACATTAATAATCGCAAGTCCCTTTTTGAGCAAGTTTAGATTTTATTTCTATAACATTATGGAAACTGCAACCCGGTATCACGCAATTGCGTGCTCCCGCGCACGAACGTTAATCTATTGAAGCGTGTTCCAGAGCACGATAGTCCGACTTTTTGCGTGTTACACAGAACGAAATGTAAACCAATGCATTCTGAATGGGAGTTTTCTAAGACAATTAACTAAACGGTACGAGAGAGAGAGAAAGAGAGAGAGGGAGGGACAGAGAGAGAGCGAGAGAGGCTTCAGAAAGGGTGTGCGCAGATAGTACAGTGCACCCTAGTTATGTTTATGCCAAAACCACAAATGCTATATGTATATATATATATATACATATATATTGCCTAATTATATATATTGCCTATATATATGTATAGGCTATATATAATTAGGCTATAATTATATTATTTAGCGTGTAATGAGACAATCTATAGCCAAATTGTCGAAGATGCCCGAGAATCTCCGGGGATATCAGCATGGGAAATCGGCGAATCAGACCCATGAACCTATAAAGAAAGACGTCATCTCAAGCGGGAGAGAACGTTTGCGGTGCTGGTTTGTGTCACGTAAGTACAGGGCTCTCATGTCTCATGCATTCGGCGTGAGACACACGCAATTCAACCCATGCACACGCTCGAACCTGTGCCGTGTTCCAATACCCGTACTGTCCGTACTTACTAGCCAAAATTTGAGTAAGATCCGGCGAAAAGAAGTATACTTCAAGGACCCGGATGCCGTACTCAAAACGGGCTAATCCTGAAGTGTGGATCGAAGGACACTCCCCGTACTCAACGGCAGCCATCTTAGCTACGTAGCGGAAGAGGCGGAGCCAGGCTGAGCCAAAGTCGGCGCATTTTCCACATAGCCTGCATTAATAGAGACATTTTGTAGTTTTTATAGTTTTTATAGCTGCTAGGCGTAAAGAGTTCACCGTTCAAAGCGGGATGTTTATTGCGGGGGAGTAGCCACGGCGGCAGTCGTGATCATAATTTCCGGTTAGTGCACCACGGAGTACTCGATTTGGAACAGCACTCACATCTGAAAAAATAACGTAGTAGATAGTGCGGATAGTATACTTCCTTTAAGTATACTCATGGAAGTACGGGTATGGTCTCACGAAAATACGTGACACTGTCACGTTATTTAATCTATTGAAACGTGATCAGGGACACGTAGGCCTATTTTCTAAATTTTGTATTTCAATTGGAAGTAGGCTATTCGTCGTGTCACTAAGCATGACTTCCAAACTAAGGTTCTGTCCGGGAGCGTTCTCCCTAATGTCCCTTATGGAGCTCCGTACAGATCATTCATTGTTGAAAATTGTCTGTGATAACTAACAAATGACAGCTTTTGGCCACCCGTTTCTACTTAAAATTGTCTGTGATAACTAACAATATGACAGCTTTTGGCCACCCGTTTCTTCTTTCACCTTTGATACTGAGAAATTGTGACAATACACGGATAGGCCTATATTAAATGCAGGTGCGCTGCTCTGTAGGCAAACCGCGAAGGAAAAAAGGGTAGCTGCTTCATCTGTTCTTTTTAGAATTGTATGTCTTGATGTTTATTTTATCTAGCCATCTATTCTCTTGTTTTTGGCCATGTGAATGAACGTCCGCGTCGATGCCTCGATCGCAAGTCCAGTGCGGACGTTGCCATGACATCTAGAAATCATACCGTATTTAATGGGTTGTAGTGAGTGTAACATAATTCACCTACAGTATTTTGTTATGTGTTGTTCTTTCAATTGTGTTAGGCATGTCGTTTACTGTTATTGCATATTCTCGAAGAAAGTTGTCCAATCCCGGGTTGCTTTAAACTCACTTCATTTATTATAAAGTCGTCGGCATCTTTCGGCATGGTAAGTGAAGCTATACGGAGGGAATTGTAGCTAAAGAGTGGAACACGTGTGAGAGATAATAACTCTGGCTACTATGGGCCACGGGCAAAGGCCTGTGACCCTTCGCGGGTGTCGCTGAAAATCTCTGGTCTCTTCACACTGGGTGCACAGGTAAGAGACCGTTAAGTGGGCGTGGCCTAGTGGGCGTGGCCGGGGTGCCGTACTGGCTTCGGCTTCTTCGTATATATAAAAGCGCTGCTATCTGTGGCTGGAGCAGCCTCCAATAAGGTCTTGCTCCCCTTGTGGCTATGTATGGTATTTACGGCTAATATGTTTGGTCCTGCATCATTGGGACTATGTGTGGGTAGCTTAGATTCTTAAAATACGTAACACTGTCTTGGTGGTTCAGGGATCGCTGTCCCTTTTAAGGATTACGAGCGTCTCATGACGTCAGAGCCCATGCGGGATTTGTTTACCTTCAGCACGTTTTGATTTCCCGTTTCTCTCTTACTAAATAAACGAGTCACACAAGGAGGTGTGCTCAACGTGCGAAATTGTGTCTCTCACTTATGGCAATTTCCACAGGGTTATCATTAATATTGATGTGTAGGGGTTGTTTATAACTCGTGAATAATATTGTTTAGACCACGGTCTGGGGGAATACTCTGATTCTGATTTGCTGCAGTGCGTGCATTAACTCCTGATATAGCCCTACAGACACCTGCTAAGTAGTTCCAGTCAGTGTTTAGATTCTCTGCCCGAGCCCGAGCCCGACGCGGGCCGGGTCGGGCCGATATTTCCCACCACTATACTCGGGCCGGGCCTTTGATCGAGCGTTTTTATTTTTATTTTACCATTGGTTTATTGGCCTAATCTGAGGAGAAATCTATGCCATAAACAGAAATATTATAGGCCTTTATTACACGGGTCTTCTCAATGCCGTGGAACGCTCCGTTCACTTGCATGGGTAGTAGTCCGGTGACTTGTCTACCCCAGCGTCTACCGTTGCTAAGCGACGTCACCGTCTTTGCGGACAAATTATTTCTCTGCTGATCAACACTACAAATGGCCAAAAGACTTGTATCCCCCCCCCCCCCCCCCCCTTAAATAAATACTATGGCAGAATTATTATTATTCTCATTCAATTTGAACATGTGTTTTTACAGTAGAGTGGTGGAGGGATGACGTATGTTGGCCCACCCGGAAGTGAGCGTCGCCCTGGATTCCCTCGACAAAAAGCCAACGGATTTTGGATTATTATAAATTGAAACAATTTATTAAATACATATTTGTGAGATGTCATTACTCATTTGTGAGATGAGTTTGCTTCCTATTTATGTCGAGTAGACACCCCTACTGTCCACAAGCATCCCCCCCATATGGATTTGGAGAATTGTTGCCACGTCCCAGTGGTGGAGGTATCATATATATGAAAGAGGGCATTCAATTATACTATAATTATCAATTAGGAGGCCGAAGCCCTAAAGGAAGTGATGCAATAGGTGACTGAGGGTCAACATTTGAGAACCCCTTATATCAAAGGGGGTCTCAAAGGACTCATACGCTTCAACAGCGGCTGCAGCAGAAGTGTTGAGACGAAAGATGATATCAAGACATTTATAGAATATTCCCATTCACATGATTCTTCGCACGACCTGCAGGTTGGAGAGACTGAAATAACCCCCAAAATGAGTAATAATGTAAAAGCAGCCAAGTCCCACAAATTGCTTGAACTATTTATTTCATTCCATTGTTTCGTTGATATGCATTATTGAAAAGTTTCAAGCATATGGATTTAATGCAATATCCACAAATAGTTCAAAATGGTACCATGAAATGTCTTGTTTATTGTATTAACCAGTTCATTTCTCTTTTGTGAAAGTCACCAAAAGTCGAAAAAAGTTAAACGCAAGGTCACAGGCTAACAGTGGAGCTGTGTTGGGAACCAGCAGCCAAGAGCTTCCATGGAAACTTTCTACCCATGTTAAATAGATTTAGTTGGCAGTTCCTTTTCTGCCCATTCTTTTTTAAACTTGTGGAAGCACTTTGCAGTACTGGGAGACACCATTTCTAACGGCAATGGAGCTAGATTCTAAAAATATCAAAAGATGCCCAAAGCAAATACCTTTAACCCATAGTTGTGTTTTATCAAATTAAAACATTTCAGAGTTTCATTGACCACAAATTGAGCAGAAATATTTTGCATACAAATCTTTAAATAGTTTAACCACATTAAGAAAAATACATTTGTTAATTTTTTTTATTAGTGAAGCCACAAGTTTTGCACATTATCCAAACAGAATACCTGAAATGTTGATATTTCAGCCCTTTCGGGTTAAAACAAGAGAAAAGGACAACCTAACAAGAGTGAAAAGTTTGGGTTAGGTGACCTATAGTTCAAAGATGTCCCTGGTCAGGTAGACTAAATAAAAGTGTATTCCCAATTGCTCCAGGACATTCGTGTAATTTACTTGTGAGCTCTCCCTCAAGCTTAGAGAGACATCAGTGTTGAACCACCAACTGAAAGAGGGTATTTGCCATTAGTATGAGTGACAACATTTCATGGCTATTAATTTAGTTCATTATATTTAGCCGATTTGAATAGACTTTTCTAGCAGGTGAGGCTGTCAAAGAACTAAATATGGAGCAACTACAAAAAGTAAATTTGCAGCATGACCAAATTATACAAAAAGTATAGGAACTGTTCTAGCAGATATGTTTTAGAAGTCTCTTTTGATAGGCAGGGAATAATTGTCTTTGTCACCCTGTAGTCATGCCATCAAATCTGTTGGGCAAAGTACCGCTACTGATTAATCCAGTAGACTCACC
This sequence comes from Gadus macrocephalus, assembly GCF_031168955.1. Classification (NCBI taxonomy): domain Eukaryota; kingdom Metazoa; phylum Chordata; class Actinopteri; order Gadiformes; family Gadidae; genus Gadus; species Gadus macrocephalus. The sequence continues at coordinate 13,725,854 of NC_082387.1, forward strand.
AGTCAAGTCCCCCTAGTTAGAAAATGGAAGAAACCCAGTTAGTCATGTTAATTATTCTGTTGTTACAAATGAAGACTAATACTTTACACATATTGCGATCCAAGTTACTGGCTGCAGTCTTGGATTTTATAGTTCTATATGAATAGATTCAATTTACTAAACTATTAATCATGCTTCAGAAGAATTAACCTTTCTTGGATGGCAGATCTACCACAAGCCTCCATTGCCACAACCTCCAGATGGCTTACGACCTACGGCAACTCCTCGACTACTGCAAGCCAACAAATTTGCACACCAGACACGCATTTTGCTTTATTTTAGGTTTTCAAGCATCTTAAAATACCCAAATCATCGCTCCAATACACAAGTCAGCTAATGGCCTACAAGGAAATGCTGAAGCTAGTGTTAGTGATGGCGATAGAAATGGACAAGCTTGCGTGTACAAATATGCAACTAGAATTGCAAGGTTCACAGCCCAGTTGCATAAGTGGTCACAACCGTTGGATTGTAAGCAAGGATAAAAAAAAAAAAACTTCCCATACTAGTCAACATGGTCAATTGAAAGCCTGTACAAAACGACCCTGGAATAGTCAAATGCAGCTTTACTGCGGATGAATTAAGCCAAATTGCATAAACATCCAATGGTAAACAGTATACAAATGCAATCAAGGTTGCACTCGCACTAGGCCATCTGGCCGTGGCCGTCGCAACTGTGGCCTGGCCACGGTAGGCTCTTGTACATACGCCATCACGTCGCTAGCATCCAAACAATTCTACCAAACCTTAACCAACTAGTGAAAAATGGAACAAAACTTTAGCACACACCCAGTGACTAATCACCTTGTCCAGGGGTGTTCCAACGTGGTTTACCAGAGGGCCTTGTGGACTTAAAGTAAGCCACACATTTGACAGAGACACTGGAGTCCCATGGCACTAGATTCCTTTGAAGACTAAGTTGGTATGGGGGGGCCCAAAGGGGGCCCCCCCATAGATCTTGTCAGTCATCTAACACCTGTTAAGAAAAACACACACACACATCACAAGATACAAATCAGCAAAGCTAGGTTAACAAACAGCGGCAACATGCATGTCAAGGTGCAAAGAGCAGGGATACTGATGGCTTGTGTCTGAGGAGACAGCCCAAAAACGTCAACAATTAATAAAGGAAAATAACTTTTACTCACTGCGGTGGTCTGTTTCGAAGTGCCATGTTGGTAGCAATATTTGTCTGGGCTGTTCAGTCAAATGCCCACAAAAACAAACACGCAACAACGCATACTTTCAGTTTGTATAAAGTGACAATAGTGATCTGCAAACTAGATCGAAAACTTTCAACCCTCACTAAACTCAACCTCGATTGACACAGGCCGATGCGAAAAGTAAACCAAACCCAGTGTTCACCTTTTATAAAGGGGTGCGTGACAGGTGATCTCAATTAAGAGCTAATCAGAAAGAACCAACACAGTCTCACTCCCTACTCGTCAAATGTGTGACGCATGGCCAAGGATCCCTGGCGTCAATTTCCGACGAAAAATGGGTACCTTTTTCGTCGAGAGTTGCGACACGCTATGATCTCGCCGACAGGGTGGTCACGTGGTTGTCACGTGGTTCATGTAAGCCTCAATAGTTCCAAACACGCCGCGCAGTCAATGTTATTCTATGGGACGACAGCAGAGATTTCAATATTGAATGGTAAATATGAATGAAAAAAACACATACAAGTATTTGTCTGACTGTTATGGCATTATTGCATATTTGTTAAAGTCAGTTTTACCTTTAGAGTGGTTAGATACGTTTTTAAGTTTGAGGGAAAGCTTAGCATACTGGCTTAACCTTAACTTTTACCCTACATCTGTATTAAAATCAAAGTAATCAAGATGTTTTACCATGATCATTTTAAGATATGAGCCACACAAAGTATCAAATATATTAAAGAATAACAACTCATTACGCTTGGATGAATGAAATCGTTTTTATTTTTATCAAACAATTAGTGTGACAAGAACAAGTGAGTGTGATTGTGTTAACAGATTCAACAATGGACACAGCAGGGAACACTATATAATATACTTAGGGCAAACCATTAACATATAACGTTGCAAATATACTATACTTTATGCCATTACAATACTTATAATAGCCCTGAGCAAATTCAAAATTGGTTTAGATCAATGGTCATACCATGGTTGGCTGTGCAGCGTTTGGATGCTCCAATCGGTCCGAGAAAGGTTACCACATGTATGGCTTCCCCAAGGACCAAGAGCGCAGGGAGAAATGGATGGCAATGGTCAGCCGTCAAAACGTACAAGTGACAGGGGTCAGCAACCGTCAAAAACTATGTAATGTAATTAATGTTCACATCACTTGATAGCATTTCAAAGGGCATAATAATTCTAAGTGTAGAGAATTATGACTTTTCAATGATATTTTAAGTGCAATGGAAACTGATCTTACAAGCCTACCTATAAAAAGGTACACTTTGAAGATGACCAATTCACGGCCACAAAAAGAGAAGGGATGTTGAAGCTGAAGCCCGATGCAGTCCCAACAGTTTTCATTCATCGCCCTAAGCCGAAGAGGAGGAAACCCCCTTCTGTGAGGGTGCCTCCAGAACCAAGTGCAACGGACCACACATATTTCATCAAATTAAACTTCGGTATGATCCATACACTGTCTGACGCTCGTAATCCTGTAGTAAGGGAGTTTGTGCACAGATCCCTGAGACAAACGGCTACGCGCACACATGCACACCCATAGCGAGTGACGTAGGACGTAAAGTCCCGCCCAGGTCGAAGTGGCGTCGATTTAGAGAGTCCCAGCCTCGAATAGTTCCTTCCAAACAACCATTTTACGGCGTAGGAGATCATCCATTTCCATTGCTGGCCGTCGAGTAACTTCTGCGGTAAATTGATTAAATAGCTTCCTCTTTTGAATTGTCAACTGTCTATATTGTATCAGTGGCCCTTTATGATGCATATACTGATATTTATTTGTAAATGCACAGCGTAATTATATATATATTTATCTTGGTAGACGACCGTTTGCCTGCTAGTTTGTTAGCTTAACTTCGCCATCTGTGAAGGTAACTCCAGGGGTAAATTGATTAAATAGCTACCTATTTTGAATTGTCAACTGTCTATTGTATTAAAGCCAAGGTCCTTTTATGATGCATATACTGACATTTATTTGTATATGCACAGCGCATATATATATTTGTCTTGGTAGACGACCTATTGCCTGCTGGTTTGTGAGCTCGACTTCGCCATGTGAAGGTATCTACACCAACAATTACGAAGTTCAGTAGTGAATCAAACTTTTATTTAGTTAGTTATTTATGTTGGTTTACTAGGATCATTTAGGTTGATTTAAGGACGGGTTTTATGATGCGATAGCTAGTAGAAATAACAGTGTGTTTGTTTAATTATATCCTGGAAAGGGTGATGTTCAGCACATGAAGCCCTACAGATGCCGCCGCTTCAACAAGGCTGATTATGATGGGCGGTGAATTTAACCTGTATGGCTTTTTCGTTTTAACTTCTCCAGTCGCCCCATCAGTCCCTGGCAGTCTGGTCCCTGGAGCAACTGGCCCTGGAGCAGCTGCCACTGAATCACCTGCCCCTGGCAAAGTGGCCTCTTGATTGCTCTCGGTGTCTCCTGTCATGTCCCTTTCATCGCTCTTGAAATCCACCTCAATTTCTCCCTCAATCTCTGTAATAATTACAAGGTAATGTTGCTGTTTTATGTATTTTGACTTTGCATTTGCAACTACTGTCATCTTCAATGTAAGAAAATTAATTAAAGCGAATAATTTCTGTAATGTGAATTAAATCATCTGCCACAATCAGAAACCAATAAAATGTATAAATGGATCTTCCGGCAATTGTAAATTGGGTAGAATGTGTCGATTATCTACATTGTGTGCAAATCCTCAGTGAATCCCTGATCTCTGGTTGTTTTTTAAACTGAATGTACAAATCTGAATTATGTAACTCATTAGGAGTGTAGTCTATCCTTGAATTACATGAAATGGGGAATATTGTTAGCTGCATGGATCATACCGAAGTTTAATTTGATGAAATATGTGTGGTCCGTTGCACTTGTTTCTGGAGGCACCCTCACAGAAGGGGGCTTCCTCCTCTTCGGCTTAGGGCGATGAATGAAAACTGTTGGGACTGCATCGGGCCTCAGCTTCAACATCCCTTCTCTTTTTGTGGCCGTGAATTGGTCATCTTCAAAGTGTACCTTTTTATAGGTAGGCTTGTAAGATCAGTTTCCATTGCACTTAAAATATCATTGAAAAGTCATAATTCTCTACACTTAGAATTATTATGCCCTTTGAAATGCTATCAAGTGATGTGAACATTAATTACATTACATAGTTTTTGACGGTTGCTGACCCCTGTCACTTGTACGTTTTGACGGCTGACCATTGCCATCCATTTCTCCCTGCGCTCTTGGTCCTTGGGGAAGCCATACATGTGGTAACCTTTCTCGGACCGATTGGAGCATCCAAACGCTGCACAGCCAACCATGGTATGACCATTGATCTAAACCAATTTTGAATTTGCTCAGGGCTATTATAAGTATTGTAATGGCATAAAGTATAGTATATTTGCAACGTTATATGTTAATGGTTTGCCCTAAGTATATTATATAGTGTTCCCTGCTGTGTCCATTGTTGAATCTGTTAACACAATCACACTCACTTGTTCTTGTCACACTAATTGTTTGATAAAAATAAAAACGATTTCATTCATCCAAGCGTAATGAGTTGTTATTCTTTCATATATTTGATACTTTGTGTGGCTCATATCTTAAAATGATCATGGTAAAACATCTTGATTACTTTGATTTTAATACAGATGTAGGGTAAAAGTTAAGGTTAAGCCAGTATGCTAAGCTTTCCCTCAAACTTAAAAACGTATCTAACCACTCTAAAGGTAAAACTGACTTTAACAAATATGCAATAATGCCATAACAGTCAGACAAATACTTGTATGTGTTTTTTTCATTCATATTTACCATTCAATATTGAAATCTCTGCTGTCGTCCCATAGAATAACATTGACTGCGCGGCGTGTTTGGAACTATTGAGGCTTACATGAACCACGTGACAACCACGTGACCACCCTGTCGGCGAGATCATAGCGTGTCGCAACTCTCGACGAAAAAGGTACCCATTTTTCGTCGGAAATTGACGCCAGGGATCCTTGGCCATGCGTCACACATTTGACGAGTAGGGAGTGAGACTGTGTTGGTTCTTTCTGATTAGCTCTTAATTGAGATCACCTGTCACGCACCCCTTTATAAAAGGTGAACACTGGGTTTGGTTTACTTTTCGCATCGGCCTGTGTCAATCGAGGTTGAGTTTAGTGAGGGTTGAAAGTTTTCGATCTAGTTTGCAGATCACTATTGTCACTTTATACAAACTGAAAGTATGCGTTGTTGCGTGTTTGTTTTTGTGGGCATTTGACTGAACAGCCCAGACAAATATTGCTACCAACATGGCACTTCGAAACAGACCACCGCAGTGAGTAAAAGTTATTTTCCTTTATTAATTGTTGACGTTTTTGGGCTGTCTCCTCAGACACAAGCCATCAGTATCCCTGCTCTTTGCACCTTGACATGCATGTTGCCGCTGTTTGTTAACCTAGCTTTGCTGATTTGTATCTTGTGATGTGTGTGTGTGTTTTTCTTAACAGGTGTTAGATGACTGACAAGATCTATGGGGGGGCCCCCTTTGGGCCCCCCCATACCAACTTAGTCTTCAAAGGAATCTAGTGCCATGGGACTCCAGTGTCTCTGTCAAATGTGTGGCTTACTTTAAGTCCACAAGGCCCTCTGGTAAACCACGTTGGAACACCCCTGGACAAGGTGATTAGTCACTGGGTGTGTGCTAAAGTTTTGTTCCATTTTTCACTAGTTGGTTAAGGTTTGGTAGAATTGTTTGGATGCTAGCGACGTGATGGCGTATGTACAAGAGCCTACCGTGGCCAGGCCACAGTTGCGACGGCCACGGCCAGATGGCCTAGTGCGAGTGCAACCTTGATTGCATTTGTATACTGTTTACCATTGGATGTTTATGCAATTTGGCTTAATTCATCCGCAGTAAAGCTGCATTTGACTATTCCAGGGTCGTTTTGTACAGGCTTTCAATTGACCATGTTGACTAGTATGGGAAGTTTTTTTTTTTTTATCCTTGCTTACAATCCAACGGTTGTGACCACTTATGCAACTGGGCTGTGAACCTTGCAATTCTAGTTGCATATTTGTACACGCAAGCTTGTCCATTTCTATCGCCATCACTAACACTAGCTTCAGCATTTCCTTGTAGGCCATTAGCTGACTTGTGTATTGGAGCGATGATTTGGGTATTTTAAGATGCTTGAAAACCTAAAATAAAGCAAAATGCGTGTCTGGTGTGCAAATTTGTTGGCTTGCAGTAGTCGAGGAGTTGCCGTAGGTCGTAAGCCATCTGGAGGTTGTGGCAATGGAGGCTTGTGGTAGATCTGCCATCCAAGAAAGGTTAATTCTTCTGAAGCATGATTAATAGTTTAGTAAATTGAATCTATTCATATAGAACTATAAAATCCAAGACTGCAGCCAGTAACTTGGATCGCAATATGTGTAAAGTATTAGTCTTCATTTGTAACAACAGAATAATTAACATGACTAACTGGGTTTCTTCCATTTTCTAACTAGGGGGACTTGACTGGTGAGTCTACTGGATTAATCAGTAGCGGTACTTTGCCCAACAGATTTGATGGCATGACTACAGGGTGACAAAGACAATTATTCCCTGCCTATCAAAAGAGACTTCTAAAACATATCTGCTAGAACAGTTCCTATACTTTTTGTATAATTTGGTCATGCTGCAAATTTACTTTTTGTAGTTGCTCCATATTTAGTTCTTTGACAGCCTCACCTGCTAGAAAAGTCTATTCAAATCGGCTAAATATAATGAACTAAATTAATAGCCATGAAATGTTGTCACTCATACTAATGGCAAATACCCTCTTTCAGTTGGTGGTTCAACACTGATGTCTCTCTAAGCTTGAGGGAGAGCTCACAAGTAAATTACACGAATGTCCTGGAGCAATTGGGAATACACTTTTATTTAGTCTACCTGACCAGGGACATCTTTGAACTATAGGTCACCTAACCCAAACTTTTCACTCTTGTTAGGTTGTCCTTTTCTCTTGTTTTAACCCGAAAGGGCTGAAATATCAACATTTCAGGTATTCTGTTTGGATAATGTGCAAAACTTGTGGCTTCACTAATAAAAAAAATTAACAAATGTATTTTTCTTAATGTGGTTAAACTATTTAAAGATTTGTATGCAAAATATTTCTGCTCAATTTGTGGTCAATGAAACTCTGAAATGTTTTAATTTGATAAAACACAACTATGGGTTAAAGGTATTTGCTTTGGGCATCTTTTGATATTTTTAGAATCTAGCTCCATTGCCGTTAGAAATGGTGTCTCCCAGTACTGCAAAGTGCTTCCACAAGTTTAAAAAAGAATGGGCAGAAAAGGAACTGCCAACTAAATCTATTTAACATGGGTAGAAAGTTTCCATGGAAGCTCTTGGCTGCTGGTTCCCAACACAGCTCCACTGTTAGCCTGTGACCTTGCGTTTAACTTTTTTCGACTTTTGGTGACTTTCACAAAAGAGAAATGAACTGGTTAATACAATAAACAAGACATTTCATGGTACCATTTTGAACTATTTGTGGATATTGCATTAAATCCATATGCTTGAAACTTTTCAATAATGCATATCAACGAAACAATGGAATGAAATAAATAGTTCAAGCAATTTGTGGGACTTGGCTGCTTTTACATTATTACTCATTTTGGGGGTTATTTCAGTCTCTCCAACCTGCAGGTCGTGCGAAGAATCATGTGAATGGGAATATTCTATAAATGTCTTGATATCATCTTTCGTCTCAACACTTCTGCTGCAGCCGCTGTTGAAGCGTATGAGTCCTTTGAGACCCCCTTTGATATAAGGGGTTCTCAAATGTTGACCCTCAGTCACCTATTGCATCACTTCCTTTAGGGCTTCGGCCTCCTAATTGATAATTATAGTATAATTGAATGCCCTCTTTCATATATATGATACCTCCACCACTGGGACGTGGCAACAATTCTCCAAATCCATATGGGGGGGATGCTTGTGGACAGTAGGGGTGTCTACTCGACATAAATAGGAAGCAAACTCATCTCACAAATGAGTAATGACATCTCACAAATATGTATTTAATAAATTGTTTCAATTTATAATAATCCAAAATCCGTTGGCTTTTTGTCGAGGGAATCCAGGGCGACGCTCACTTCCGGGTGGGCCAACATACGTCATCCCTCCACCACTCTACTGTAAAAACACATGTTCAAATTGAATGAGAATAATAATAATTCTGCCATAGTATTTATTTAAGGGGGGGGGGGGGATACAAGTCTTTTGGCCATTTGTAGTGTTGATCAGCAGAGAAATAATTTGTCCGCAAAGACGGTGACGTCGCTTAGCAACGGTAGACGCTGGGGTAGACAAGTCACCGGACTACTACCCATGCAAGTGAACGGAGCGTTCCACGGCATTGAGAAGACCCGTGTAATAAAGGCCTATAATATTTCTGTTTATGGCATAGATTTCTCCTCAGATTAGGCCAATAAACCAATGGTAAAATAAAAATAAAAACGCTCGATCAAAGGCCCGGCCCGAGTATAGTGGTGGGAAATATCGGCCCGACCCGGCCCGCGTCGGGCTCGGGCTCGGGCAGAGAATCTAAACACTGACTGGAACTACTTAGCAGGTGTCTGTAGGGCTATATCAGGAGTTAATGCACGCACTGCAGCAAATCAGAATCAGAGTATTCCCCCAGACCGTGGTCTAAACAATATTATTCACGAGTTATAAACAACCCCTACACATCAATATTAATGATAACCCTGTGGAAATTGCCATAAGTGAGAGACACAATTTCGCACGTTGAGCACACCTCCTTGTGTGACTCGTTTATTTAGTAAGAGAGAAACGGGAAATCAAAACGTGCTGAAGGTAAACAAATCCCGCATGGGCTCTGACGTCATGAGACGCTCGTAATCCTTAAAAGGGACAGCGATCCCTGAACCACCAAGACAGTGTTACGTATTTTAAGAATCTAAGCTACCCACACATAGTCCCAATGATGCAGGACCAAACATATTAGCCGTAAATACCATACATAGCCACAAGGGGAGCAAGACCTTATTGGAGGCTGCTCCAGCCACAGATAGCAGCGCTTTTATATATACGAAGAAGCCGAAGCCAGTACGGCACCCCGGCCACGCCCACTAGGCCACGCCCACTTAACGGTCTCTTACCTGTGCACCCAGTGTGAAGAGACCAGAGATTTTCAGCGACACCCGCGAAGGGTCACAGGCCTTTGCCCGTGGCCCATAGTAGCCAGAGTTATTATCTCTCACACGTGTTCCACTCTTTAGCTACAATTCCCTCCGTATAGCTTCACTTACCATGCCGAAACATGCCGACGACTTTATAATAAATGAAGTGAGTTTAAAGCAACCCGGGATTGGACAACTTTCTTCGAGAATATGCAATAACAGTAAACGACATGCCTAACACAATTGAAAGAACAACACATAACAAAATACTGTAGGTGAATTATGTTACACTCACTACAACCCATTAAATACGGTATGATTTCTAGATGTCATGGCAACGTCCGCACTGGACTTGCGATCGAGGCATCGACGCGGACGTTCATTCACATGGCCAAAAACAAGAGAATAGATGGCTAGATAAAATAAACATCAAGACATACAATTCTAAAAAGAACAGATGAAGCAGCTACCCTTTTTTCCTTCGCGGTTTGCCTACAGAGCAGCGCACCTGCATTTAATATAGGCCTATCCGTGTATTGTCACAATTTCTCAGTATCAAAGGTGAAAGAAGAAACGGGTGGCCAAAAGCTGTCATATTGTTAGTTATCACAGACAATTTTCAGTAGAAACGGGTGGCCAAAAGCTGTCATTTGTTAGTTATCACAGACAATTTTCAACAATGAATGATCTGTACGGAGCTCCATAAGGGACATTAGGGAGAACGCTCCCGGACAGAACCTTAGTTTGGAAGTCATGCTTATGCCGCTTTTCCACTGCATGGTACCAGCTCGACACGACTCGACTCAGCTCGCATTTTTTGCGTTTCCACCGCGGTACCATGGTATCTGGTACCTGAAGTGGCTGCTTTTTCTAGTACCTACTCGTTCTAGGTTCCAAGCGAGCTGAGCCGATGCTAAAAGGTGACGTCGGCAGACGGCCGGCGACTGATTGGCCAGAGAGTGTGACGAAGTCACGAGAGCGACATGGCAACCATGCTGGTAACATCCATAGCAGCGCCGCAGCCAACATGTTCCACTTCTCCAACTTCTTCAACATGCCAGCTAATAATAGTAATGCGATCGATGTCCTCCATTGTTGTTATGTGGGTTCTGTCCATGTGTGGGTTGCGTATGTGTTGTTTGCGTCGCGTACACAAATACGTCACGGCCCTTTCGCGCAGCCGACCCCGCCCACGTCCAGGAGGTACTATTTGCGGTGGAAAAGCACCCGTGCTGCTACCGTGTCGAGTCGTGTCGTGTCGAGTCGTGTCGAGTCGAGCTACATGTGCGGTGGAAAAGCGGCATTAGTGACACGACAAATAGCCTACTTCCAATTGAAATACAAAATTTAGAAAATAGGCCTACGTGTCCCTGATCACGTTTCAATAGATTAAATAACGTGACAGTGTCACGTATTTTCGTGAGACCATACCCGTACTTCCATGAGTATACTTAAAGGAAGTATACTATCCGCACTATCTACTACGTTATTTTTTCAGATGTGAGTGCTGTTCCAAATCGAGTACTCCGTGGTGCACTAACCGGAAATTATGATCACGACTGCCGCCGTGGCTACTCCCCCGCAATAAACATCCCGCTTTGAACGGTGAACTCTTTACGCCTAGCAGCTATAAAAACTATAAAAACTACAAAATGTCTCTATTAATGCAGGCTATGTGGAAAATGCGCCGACTTTGGCTCAGCCTGGCTCCGCCTCTTCCGCTACGTAGCTAAGATGGCTGCCGTTGAGTACGGGGAGTGTCCTTCGATCCACACTTCAGGATTAGCCCGTTTTGAGTACGGCATCCGGGTCCTTGAAGTATACTTCTTTTCGCCGGATCTTACTCAAATTTTGGCTAGTAAGTACGGACAGTACGGGTATTGGAACAGGGCACAGGTTCGAGCGTGTGCATGGGTTGAATTGCGTGTCTCACGCCGAATGCATGAGACATGAGAGCCCTGTACTTACGTGACACAAACCAGCACCGCAAACGTTCTCTCCCGCTTGAGATGACGTTTTTCTTTATAGGTTCATGGGTCTGATTCGCCGATTTCCCATGCTGATATCCCCGGAGATTCTCGGGCATCTTCGACAATTTGGCTATAGATTGTCTCATTACACGCTAAATAATATAATTATAGCCTAATTATATATAGCCTATACATATATAGGCAATATATATAATTAGGCAATATATATATATATATATATACATATAGCATTTGTGGTTTTGGCATAAACATAACTAGGGTGCACTGTACTATCTGCGCACACCCTTTCTGAAGCCTCTCTCGCTCTCTCTCTCTCTCTCTCTCTCTGTCCCTCCCTCCCTCTCTCTCTTTCTCTCTCTCTCGTACCGTTTTGTGGAGCACGTTAATTGTCTTAGAACACTCCCATTCAGAATGCATTGGTTTACATTTCGTTCTGTGTAACATGCAAAAAGTCGGACTATCGTGCTCTGGAACACGCTTCAATAGATTAACGTTTGTGCGCAGGAGCACGCAATCGCGTGATACCGGGTTGGAAACTGCCGTCCTAACCGGCGGGCGTAGTCTAATTTCTGGCGATCCCGTTAGCTATTTGAACCAAGCCTTAAACATAGCAGGAGTGTGGTTTTTCCTTATAGCCACATACTAATGTTAACTTCAAATTACACTAGAATCAACTATTTTCTATTTTTTTTACAAAGTCTGGCAGGCTAAACGCCCGATTCTGAAACGCTCCGACCTAGGATTTGAAGTTGCGTGCAGGACGGACCAAATACGCGACGCTCATGCAACGTGCCGCGGTGGTGATGGCTTGTGAGATGAAGTGGTGAACTGCTTGGATGACTTTGAAGTAGGTCTTGGTGATGTGGGTGAGTGGAGGTAGGTTTTGTGTGTTGGGAGCTGGTTGTCTGTGTGGTGTGGCAACACGGCTCGCCCCGTTCCAAACAGCAGACGATTCTCAGCTTACTTAAGCCACAATGGCACTTTTGTTCCAAACAAAGTACTTTACCAAACAAAACCAAAAACAGCTTGGAGGAATCCACGGTAGTGATGTTGCGCTTGATACAAAGTGTTACATCTCCAAGATGTAAGCTGGCTACGTCTAGTGGGAATAGGGGCACCATAACACATATTGACGCCAAACTGACTGGAGGAACAAAAGCACGGCACAAACGGCAAACTAAAACACAGGTATATTTATTAGAAATGTATTATAGGAAAAATGTGCCAAGGGGAATGGGGAACTATAAGAGGAGCCAAATCAAAGAAAGCAAGAATAAAGTGACAACTACTAGTGAACAAACAACCTAGGCTAATACATACAGAGGGCGGTCCCCGCTTCTAACCTGATGTGATAATATAGGAAAACTATGTGATAGTTTAATCCCAAGGGCATCTCACCTTTTCACCTAAACCCCTATGGCGTACCAAGCCCAATATAAATAAATGTCCAGACAGACAACGGAGTGGGTTACAATGGGGAAACGAGTGCAAGATATCAAGGCCTGATGACTGCACAACAACATCACACTCGAAAGGGCATCCACACACATTCTCGGAGTACTTCTTGTGACTAATCACATGGTTGTACCCCTGAACAATCAGCGCCCACCGCAGTCACATAAATTCCATCAGGTGAGATTCTCGGCAGGCAGCCAAGAAAAAGGTCAGTGAATTTAGAATATTCAAAGAAATGGAAAATGAATGGCTTGAAACGTTTTCAGATTTCCCCAGTAATCCTTCCTACACCACTCATTAGGTGGGGATTGAACCCCTGACGACCGGGTGCAAGCCTGATGCGTTACTTCGAGACTATCTCCCTGATTTTGAATGTGCAGTCAATATTACATTTAATAATGTTACGCTTGATAGTACTTATTCATTCAAAAGATCTGCGACTTTATTGGCAGGCGGCCTCTCTGTTTTTATTAATCGTTAGGTTGTTCCCTTATTGAGTTATCATATGCTTGTACTCCTCATAGAGAGTTCGCCTCTGTTCGCCGCTGGAAAAGATCCCGCTCGGTCCTTTTTGGACATTTGATCCATGATTAAAAATTCACGGTTCTGGGCTGGTTACATATCTCGTGAGCGCGCGTAAGCCATGATAACGTAAGCCTGGCTTGAACTAACCTGAGCAAGGCGCGGCTGAACTGGGTTGATGGAACAGCTTTAGCCTCAAGTGGAAGTTGGAGTTAGTTCTAACCGGGCTTAATCAACTAAGCGCCGCTTTCGTTAGCGACTTTGATGGAATACCCCCCAAGTATGCACGTGAGGTTTTCAAAGGACATTTTCTTAACGTTTACTTCAGTCCACTGGCAAGGCTGGTAGACTGATCTATCCAGCACAGATCTAGGTGGACACGCCCACTAGTGATGTCATATGGGGCAGATTTTCGAAACGGCTTGTAAGGCTTGTCACACTCGCACCTGGTGGTTTAATATGTCTCCTTTAAGATAAACAATGAACATTTGATTCAAGTTTGTTTTTGAATGTCAAAAGTAGAAGAGATCATAAAATTTGCCTCCTGCACACGCTTTAACCAAATGATACACAACTACAGTTTCCTGCAAGGAAAAAAGGACAACAAACAATATTAACTGTTTATCAACATCCAAAATTAATCGTACAAACCATCATGATAGGTATGAGATAAAACATGATCTATTACTTTGTCAATAGTGTCAATTTACTGCAGAAATCAAATAGCTTAAGAAGAATGAGATAACAAACGTAATGGTATAATGAACAAAACACATTCATGAACAAAATGCAAGCTATTATTAAAGTGTAATCCCGGCCGAAGGGTTAATTGAACCCAGGGTCTTTGTTTTGGCATGTAAACTTGTCAAATAAGCCCTCCAGATACTTTTTTTTCATTGAAAATCGAGTATGGAGTTTGCCTCGCGCAATGTTTTGCTTCCATATTATTGGCTAGGGGCACAGCGAATGCTTTTTATAACTGCCTTTTTTTACCACTAATGTAACTCAAAATACCACCAAACCTCTGCAATTGCATGATTAGGGTCCCTTCACATAAATCAAATCGTCAATGTTCCAAAAGAGACGCAAACAAATTTAAAACTTCCAAGTATCAAGAGGGGAGATTGTTAAGTAAAATTTGTTGGCATCTCTTTTATATTATTTACGGTAGCCGGTAATTGACTTGTGTTGACTTCCTGGAAACATGGACCTACTGGTAATTGCACAGACTTGGAAAACAGTATTTTTTACGCTAACTAAGTTGTTGATGCTTAGTTTTATGTGTAGCGACCCTAATAATGCTACTGGAGAGGTTTGGTACAATTTTGAGCTATATTAGTGGTAAAAAAGATGCAGATATGGAAGCCTTCGCTATGCCCCTAGCCATAACAAGGGGGCACAAAATTGCGCTGCGCAAACTCTATCCTCGATTTTTAATGGAGAAAGTATCTGGGGGGCTAATTTGATGTGTTTACATACCAAAACAGTGAGCCTGGGTTCAATTTTCCCCGGAATTACACTGGAGAGAGTGGAGAAAAGCAGATTCTAAAATCAGTGCTCATATACGTCAATCTTTTGTCCTGTTGTGATGCAGGCTCTGAACACCACTGTGAAGCATTTAGAGAATCTGAACAGACCACAGATAATTACATACCCTATACAAAAAGCAACCACAATAATGTAACATAGCCCCTCTTTAGCGGTCTTAAATATAGGCATACTATTATTTAATAAAGACAAAAACAAAACAAAAAGTAAATTAATTTAGAATATTTCCGAGCTGGGATCAAAATCTTAAACTCCACACATTTACATTTAAGGCATTTAGCAGACGCTTTTATTCAAAGAGACTTACAATTGGTTTCAGAGCAATACACATTGGATTAAAACAAATTAATGTTTGCATCGGAGAGTGAATTATACATGGTTTATTGAATATATGAAAAGTTGCTCATTGTGCTCTATATTTCTTTAGGGCTGTGTGTCTTATGAATGTAAAATATGTATTGCTCTGCAAATACATCTTGGAACATATATAACAACATAACAGTGCTGGAATAATGTCAATAAAAAAGGTGTATGTTATGATAAATGAATTGGGTGTGTGTGTGTCTTGTTGCGACCATGTGAATATTTTCCTAAATATGTTCCACATAGTTGGCAGGGAACAGGCCTTGTTGGCCATCTTTGCTGCAGCCACTCCACCAGGCTTCGTCCACCGTCTCCACATCACTGATGATGTCGCCGGGTTCAAAGGAGATCTCAGATTCGTCTGCTGTAAAAATAAATAAATATGCTAATACATAAAAAGTCTGACAGACATTTACAAAGTAGGTATATGGGACAAATCAAATGCATGAAAGAAATAAAGAAATGAGAACGTACCCGCTTGGTAGTCATAGAGGGCCTTCACGCACATTTGTGTCTCCATAATTTCCTGAATGACAACAAAGGAAACTATGAGTGGGAGTATCAAAATTGCTCTGAACAGTACAAATTTATGTTCAAATAAAAAGCGTTCTGTGCGCTAAAAGTTTCATTTTTTTTCCCATGTCACCGAACAGGAAGTGTGCTGATGTAACTCTACCTCTTGTCCATTCTCATAAACCTCCACTTTCTCTTTCTCCTCCTTCTCCTCCTCCTCCTCCTCCGCCTCCTCCTCCTCCTCAACTTCCTCTTCCTTCTCCTCCACTTTAATGTATTCTCCCTTGACGGGTTCGAGGTGGTAGCACCCAGACAGCTCTGGGGAGCTGAGCTCGGTGTCCGATGGACTTAGGGATCGTTCTGGAGAAAGTGCATCAAAACATTCAGGCTTCGGACAGTAGATCGGTTGTTGTAATAATATCCCAATACGATAGCACTTTGTTGTCAGAGCAATTCTGAAATTTGTCTTGCATCCCAGCAGCTCTATTTACAAACATCAGACAGGACCCACAAATACAATTTAAAATGCATACATTCATCATAACATTACAACAGACGACAACATTAAGGCCCATCAGCATGCATTTGATCTTGGATTAAGTGCCTGATTCAGTTCGAGGATTGACTGGTGAACAAAAGAGTGCTTTAGTTGGAACCCTACATCTCATAATACTAAACACGTGCGTTTGAAACATAGCAGGATGTAGGGTATTTCGATAATGTAGTGTGGTGTACTATAGTATATCATAGTATAATAAGTGATAGTATCAAAGGTCTGTTTAAAAATATAATTTAGAGGCAGACCTATGCCGTTTTCTTCCACAGTGTCCCCGTTTGTGAAGCCATTGGTTGATACAATCACCGTAGCCTGTGTGATTTGCTGTCCATTCGTTTCCGTATCTGCAAAAAGTATAATATGCTATTTGCAATTCTATATTCTTAGAAAAAGCACCTTACAGTTAAATTGAAATGATGCAAGATGAGAACGAGAAGAGAACACTGTACCGGCCACTGTACCTAGCCCCGGCTCTTCCTCCAAGTGGACCAACATGCTTGACTCTTGCGGGGGCAGCGCACAATGCTGTTGGTCGTTCACCAGTTCTTCATCCTCCGCCCCCCCGTCTTCCGCCTCCATCACTATTGGTCCTTCCACAGCAGCCTCTGGTTCTGTGTCCGATTCCTGGGCCGTCGGCTCCTCTCTCGGCACTGCGACGGGCTGACGGTGCGGCGGGGCGGTAGGAGGGGGTCGGGGCTCTGGCGCGGGTTCATCTTCACCCTTCCTTACTTCATCCTCCTCTTCTTCCTCTTCTTCCTCCACCAACACAGCCTGTGCTGTGTAGCATGAGTCCAGCTCGGTGTGCGCCGGAGTGGCAGCGTGGAGGTCTGGAGGGGGGGACACATAGAGAGAGAAATTAATCAGTACATGTTGAAGTTGAAGACGTATGAAAGCGGCATAAAGCTAAACCAATCCGGTATCCTGATTGACATTCAGGTTCCCCACCTCTGTTGGGCTGTGGACTGACGGGAAGTGGCGCACTGGGTGCCTGTGGCACTGGGTCCACCTCAACCTGGACTGGGGAGAAGTCCCGGACCGCCCACGCCTGACCCGGGCCGAGGGCCTGGGAGGCCTGGCTCTCGGGGGGTGTCATCGGCGTGGTCTCCCCTGCGTGGGCGGGTGAGGCGCTGTCGTCTCCCGGGGGACAGGACGCCAGGAGCGAGGCGGGGGGGGCGGACGGTTGCAGCGGGGCAGGGGACGTGGCGGTGGCGGTGGTGGTGGCTGGGTCGTCCGACGCACTGTGGCGACGGCGCTGGTTGTGGGGGCGCAGGGTAACCCCGGGAGATGGAAGGCTGGGCGGGGCCGAGTCCGGGGGACCGGGGTGCACGGGGGAAGGGGGCGGGGACTTGGCCGGGGGCGGGCGGCTCTGGGGCGAAGGATGGAAGTCGGGGCTGGTGGGCGGGGGCGAGCGGAACATCGGAGAGGCGGGCCCCCGGGAGAAGGGGGAGACGAACGGGGGGCTGCGAGGGGAGCTGTCCTCGGGGGCCTTGGAGAAGATGAAGGCCGTGTCCGTCAGGCTGCGCTGGTAGCGCCGTGCCGGGGGTCTGCCTGCACACAGCGGGCCCAGAGGAAAGAGCATCAGTACCGTGAGGATGTTCAACACAGCAATCTAAAGGTGGCGTCTTATACCACCAGGTGTGAGTGTGATTAGCTGTTACAAGGCGTTTTGAAAATCGGCCTCTTCTGACATCACAAGTGGGTGTGTTAGAAACTGCAAGTTTATTCAGCTTCACCTCACCTCCACAAGGGACACCAAGTGGTGATTCAGGGTAATCGATAGCTCCTCCCACTATAAATAGAGGCCTAGTGAGGCCTTCCCCCCCTTTGTTCTCACCACATCCTCACCACAACTGAGTGTGTGAAGGTGGTTTGCCGTGTGTCTTTTGAATTCCCTTCACTGTAAGTTCCCCTTTACTCATTGGATTATTGTTTGTTTAAGAAATGATTGATGGTTTAATGGTTTAATAGCTAATGGTTTAATAGCTACCTGTTAAATTATGTTATGAAGGCTGTTATGAAACCTGGGTGGAGCAGTTTCTAACAGGGCGTGTCCACCTGGATGTTTGACGGATGGATGAGCAACGTTTGCTGCAGTCCACTGGGTAGGCTGGTAGACTGATCTATCCAGCACACACCTGAGTGGACACGCCCACTTGTGATGTCAGAAGAGGCAGATTTTCAAAACGTCTTGTAATGGCTAATCACACTCGCTCGCACTTAAGGATGAATGACCACACACACACACACACACACACACACACACACACACACACACACACACACAGACACACACACACACAGACACACACACACACACACACACACACCTGTACCACTGCGGGGAGATGTGGGGCTGAGGGGGCTCTTAGACGAGGAAGAGAGCTGTCTGAAGAACTCCCGAGGGTTGATGGAGCGCTGGGAAACCAGGACTGCTGCCTCCTGCAGTTTCAAGGTATATCATAGAACAATAAGAGACACAGTTCTCTACAGTATGGTCGACTGTTATTACTACTTAATTCAGTTGTTCATGTTGCACGATATATGAGAAGATATTGCATTACTTTATAACTAATCCTAATTACTTGCCTAGGAAGCAGACGAATCTGCGAGATGTTTTTATTTGCCCTGGCATATATGACTGGTCATTGTCACAGTCATCGTATCTAATATGGGGGGGTTCGATTTGATGAGTGACAGCGTACGGTCGGAACGCCACTGGGGCATTTTCTAGAACAACCTAGATTATTGCCGCCGATTGGTCACCTGTTTCGTAGCTCTGAGAGGTTCCAGCCTAATAGGCCTTTGTGAATTGGTCTGGTGATTAGGGCTGAACGATTCATCAAATTCAAACCAACATCGTGATATAATAGAACGCGATTCGTAAATCGTGAAGGCTGCGATACTGACTGGAGTTCAGCAAGATTAGTATTTATTTCTCTTTTACCATTCAATAGTTAAATAACGATGTTATAATATCAATTCATCTCAAAACATAAAGGCCTGGTCTAAAGGAAAAAGCAGTTAATATTTTGACTGCTTCCAATGTTGTGTTGGTCAGACTATAGAATGATTTATTGCTTGCTTAGTGAATAATACAGGACATTAGGAACTTTCAAAGAAATATCACATAATAAATCGCAATCACAATATTGGTTGAAATAATCGCAATTAGATTATTTTCCAAAATCGTTCAGCCCTTCTGACGATGTCAGGCTACCTCATTATGTTTAATGTAATCCTCTTCACAGCAATCATTCACTTTACTTTTTTGTTATTTTGCCCAATAATTGCTGGCAGCTTTGTCTTGTGTCTATTAGAGATACCATTTCATTAAGCCAACAAGGAAAACAATCACTCTGAAATCATTATTTTCTTTTTCATCTGATTTCTCATTCTTATAATTTTACTGAAACACCCATTTTCACTGACACTACAGTAACAATCATTATTCCCTGTTATGTATTATGTAGTAATTGTATGCTCTTTGTGTCTTTAGTTGTCTGTCTTGTTTGTATGTGTGTAATGTTTTTGGCATTTTGTTCAGGACCCCTCGAAAATGAGATGGTACATCTCAAGGGGTTATCCTAATAAAATAATTTCAATCAAATCATAAAAACAAGTTCACTCTTTTTACAATCAGAGGACATGTGACAAGGAGAAAAAAGGGGCTTTAGTGAAAGCACATTGGACAGCGCTGTCATCATGAGGACGTACCGCTGCCATCTCTATGGACTCACTCCTCTTCAGACGGGCCCTCATGTTGTCCTCATGCTCCCTCTGCTGCTGCACCTGCCAGCAGGGGACCACACACTCAACGTATGCACAACTAATGGCCTAGGGGTACACCTACAGAGTTTCTCATGTCTTCACATAAACCCGCACACACGCACACGCACAAACAGACACAGACACACACACACACAAGAAAACATATCCACCACATTGTCTTGGGAATCTAAAATATGAACTCACCCATCTTGATTTCTCATGCCCGCGTAACTCTTCTTCTTTCTGTGCCTCTTTTCTCCTGAGAATTAAACATTTAAAAATTGGTAATGTTTATCAATAAATTAAGTGTTATAATTGCAGTGGATTTACTCTTTGATTCGTCACCTTTTGTTATTTTTGCTGACCTTTTTATTGCGCTCACTTAATGTATTACACAGGGCAGCCAGTAGAGGGTGCTAAATTAACAAGAGTATGAACTCATGGCAACTCAGTAGCTTTTCAAACCTCTGCTCTTCAATCATCTGGAGCTTTTCGTTCATCTTCCTATCTCTCTCATCGGCTTCCCTGCGTTCGTTCTGAACTCTTTCCCTCTCTAGACGCCTTCTGTCCTCCAACATACGCCTCCTCTCCTCCTCCTTTCGCTGCTCCTCCTCGCGCTGAGACAAACGGTCCAAAACAAACGGAGAAAAGAGGGGGGGGGGAATGTGACTCATGAACTTTAAACCGGTAGTCAGTAGTTTGCTGACCTCAATGGGTAGCATCCTTCCTGCCAGATCACATTTCAATGATTCCAATTGTTGTGTACATATTAGGAGTTTCCTTTCACCTCTGCACATGCCCAGAAGGAGTCTCTGTTGATTCTCCTCATCTCCATAGCAGCGTTTGTTTTTCTGTAGTTGGTGCCCTGAAAAAACCAAAAATGTGTGATTTTACTAGGGTCCTCTGTCTCCCCCTAATGGACAAAAAGGACATTGCAAGAAACCCACCACTGTCTCTTCTTTCTCTGCAGACCGGGAGCTCCTTCTGACTCGCTCCATGGGCGCTCGCGCTTGAACTTTACTGTGCTCGGCTGCGATCAACTCCTCTGTGACATCGTCCACCTTCTCTGCACTGATAAACACATGGGACTCCTAGGAACAGAAGAACATTGAGAACTGTGAGACATTGCTTAAATCCTGACTTGAGAGAAGAAGAGTGTGTCTCTATCTCTGCATACACAAATGTATTTGGTTTATGAGTACATCTGTTTTATATGGAGGAATGGATGGTTTGTTTCTCTTTATGTTCTATCTTTCTTTCGTTTATTGTGAGGCATACAGTGTTGATTTCATTGGGGCATCACCCACTGTGTTTTGAACCTGAAGGCACTGTAAACAAAAGCATAGGAGCAAACTAAGACACCATCACTGGAGGAAACTGAGTGAGCACAGCGTAATGTGGAGAGGCCCGGGCTGTTCTGAAAGTAACGGTTGACCCAGAAAGCAGGACTGTTTAACCCGCTTCAAACGTGTTCTGGTGCATTCGTCAAAAACGTCCACGTTTTCCTTCCACACGGTTCCATCTGCAAGTCATACATCCTGGAGATAAAATAAATACTGTACTCTCCAGTCCGTTCTCCCCTCTCCATCCATTTGTCTCCCCAACTTCTCCTACTTTCTTCGATTTCTTCCTTCTTTATTTATTTTTATTTTTCCTTCCAACGTCGTTCGATTCATGTTTTGCTAATAAGGATGTGGGGGACTGCCCTGACAGGAGGAGCTGCCCAGTGGATGGTGGTGGTGGTGGTGGTAGGCGTGGTTAAGCGGTTGTTAATGCCTGTTCATCTTATTGGTCTGTCATGTGACCTCGCCTTAACCCTGCTCTGTCCTCATGATCACTCACCGAGTGTCGAAAGTGAGGCACCTTCTCGACCATGGAGGGTTTTTAGGCTAGGTTTTCATTTGTCTGAATTTAATCCAACGCTATAAACTCAAGCGGCTCATTCATCGGTCGGTTGCCAGGCTCTGAGATCAACAAACAAAGGTGCGTTTGTAACTGATGGCTCCGGTTGACTGAGTGATTCAGAACTTATATAAACAATGACAGATCCTTGATATGTTTCTTCTTTGTCCTTCAGTGGCCTAAAGCGACCGCATCTTAGTGGAGATATATCAGATCAATCACACTGACACACAGACGCAAATCCAGATTCACATCCAAAGCATCACACACACACAGGTACAAAGAGCTGGGAGCTAGTCTTGACACACCGCACTCACTACCAGCTGAGACTTGTGTTGTAGGAGGGATGGATGGATGGAAGAAAGTAGAAAGAAAGAAGAATGGACAAACAAACTCAGAAAAAGGGGTTACGGTTAGGGTTAAAAATAAAATACCAAAAGTTCCCCTCACACAGGGGGTTGTCCTTTTATTAAAAACATTCCATGCTGATCCCTCGTACGAGAACTTGTATTTTTCTGAGAATATTAATAGTATAATATTTTGTTGGGTGATCTCCTGTCTTCATAAGGCAACACAAGAGCGGCCTAAAGCCACACACTCCCCACGCTGTTATCCTGCTCTTCCCCGAAATATGAATAATGTGAATTCTGTGTTCTGAAAGTTCTATGAACCTTCAACAATGTTGTGTAGGTTCTCCCACTACTGACAGAATAGTTTAAATATCCACTCTGGGCCATCTAGGACTTTATTCTCTGGTTCCTCTTTGATGTAGTCGCTGTGAATATGCTAGAATGATGGTTTTCTATTTCATTTGGAAAGGGTGCTAGAGACTATTCGTCGACTGCTACTATAAACTCCCAAAACAGAAGTAAACATGCACAATGTTATCTGACGGTATCATGTAAAGGATGCTGTGAGAACAAACGTTGGTTGATTTATCAACATACATACACATGTAACGAACAGAACATATTTGGCGAGATTCCTAAATGCGAGAGGTAAACACGATTCCTGCTCTGACTGGCTGCTGGTTTTGAAAGGCGATTTCTGGAATCAAATCTTATCTGGGGAACAGTAAGCGATTTATTTTCATTGCTACCAGATGGTGTTTGCAGACAGGGGTATGACACATCGCCTCGCATCCTATTTCACCGGTATTCCTTGATGTCTGAAAATAACTTTGAAACAGAACGATAACCGTGGGTTAAGTGTCAAGTGCTCAGAACGCTTTATCGCCGACACGTTTGTGTCTGAGAGGGGGCCCGAACTTCACAGGATGAGGAGAGGATCTTCCAGTCAGCATAACCATGGGGTTACACAGTCCCGCTAATGCTCAACACATGCTGCGGCCGTGATGTCTGCACGGGGGAATGTGTGTTCTATCAATTTGAATCAGCCTCAGCTAATAAAAGACAAGAATAGTCAAGTTGTGTGTGTGTGTGTGTGTGTGTTTCTGTTATCAGCCTATTGTGAACCAACCCACCAAAACAAAATTTAATTCTGACATTAATATATTTAACACACACACACATACACACGCACACGCACACACACACACACACGCACACGCACACGCACACGCACACACACACACACACACACACACACACACACACACACACACAACATAGTTTCTTTTTATTCAGCACACAAAGCCTCAAGTCCTATTCATGGCTTTAGTTTTTTTCTTGTACATATTAAAAAATGCATGGGAAGATACCAGATTCCAGAGTGCAGTCTGTCACAGTCCAGGTCCAAAACCACTCCGCTCTCTCCAGAGCGCTCCACCGCCTGGGGTTTTGCCTTTATATGGAAACGGGTCAACCATGGAGGTTGACCCGAAGGTTAAGCTTAACCCCTGAACCAACCCCAGGTTAAATATGAAGTGAATGCTAAATCAGAGGCAGCCAACAAGCGCCTTGACGTCAATCGTGTTTTACTGCTACTCTCACAGCTTGAGCTCGATTCACACATCTACTAACAAAACATGAAACGCACATTTTTTGAGGCTTCGTCTTGTGTTTGAATGTTTCCATTTCACTCCATTGCCAACATTTCCCCGGAATCGTTTCTTTCTCCCACTTCCCGCCGCGGCTGTCACAACGAGTGTGGCAGCTCTGAATTGGGGATTCGTCTGTCACCAGGGGCAACGAAAAAGACACAATGGCGCTTCCACCAGAGCCCAGTCCTCCTCAGCCCCACTGTCGGGATGAAAGCACGGTAGACGAGAATAACCGCACACTGACACAACCGACACAACAGGAAGCGCAGAGCAGGACAGGAAACACTCTGGAGACAATGCAAGGTAAACTTCCGTGTGTAAATATAGTGTTTTCGTTCTGTGTGTGTCCCTCTTTAAGTCGGAATTGGAAGTGTCGTGAAAAATACGGATCGATGAGAAGGAATGGAAATGGGAGCAGCCATGTGGCGTGTAGTAGCTACGGCATACAGCCTGGCTAATGCCAGACCAAGCTCAATGGTAGATTGCACGTTGGTCTAGGGAGGCTGCTGTCATTTTCTGCAGCACAAGAGGCGTGATCAACGTGCCTAGTTCCACTGACTGTGTACACAATTGGCTGCTTGCCGTCGCTGACCTGTCGTCATTGTGTTGAACCAGCCAATAGTGTGCCAGGGGGAGAAGACAGCTTGGTGATTGGCTCCCGCAAAAACATATCAGAAGCAGAAAGAAATGTATTGCTCTCCTCCAGACCATTCTGCAAGGCGAATTCAAATCGCCCGGCAGAACGGGCTGGGGGTACCAAGTCTATACGGCATACACTTGAGGGATTGTGCGTGTGTGCAAGTTTCCATCCCCAACACTGAACCTAACTGTGTTATTCTGTGTTATCCGTTGCCGTGGAGATGGTTTCATCACAACCCCAAGGTGAGTAACTCAGGGCTATCTGACCAAACAGTGAGTCGGCGGCTGAATATCGAACCTACCTTGAAGAAGTTCCTGATGGCGGCCATGTGGTTGGAACATTCCGTCCTGCGGTATTCATCCACATTTTGTCCCATCTACAGACACACACAGAAGACCCCTTCACACATATTCCATAGCCTCTCATTCAGCAGTACCGTAGTACTGCTGAAAAGTAAAGTAAAGATACAATAACTTTCAAAAAATGTCAATAACTTTTCCAATCTATACCAAATCTAAAAGTGTGTGTGGAGATGGCTGGCTCAACATGTGCAACAGGTGTGCAGCCTCAACCAGACCCAGAGTCCAATCAGACTCTGGTCAGGTGAGGCTGCTTAAACCAGCCATCATCCACACACACTCGACATCATTTAAAACACATAATTTCAGAGCTGCAGGAAGAATGCATTAATCCATATGCAAGGCCATAGATTTGTTTGCATACTTCAATAAGCAGGTTTGCTTATGTGAATTGGCCACAATCTTCAACCATGTATGAGTGTGATAGTTTCATCCTTTTGGTATTATTAACATATTTCTTATCCTTTTAGTGTTTTCTTTGAGCGTGCACTGATATTTCACAATAGTTAAAAAGTTTGAATCAATATTGATTGATTGACTTGAAGTCTGATGAGCACGTGGTTAATGTGGGTGGTCCCTATTGCTTGAACTCACCCAGCTGATCATAGCGATGCACGGCCCTCCTGTCTCCGCCGTCCCGATTCTGCAGAGACCATACTGGGGTTTGGCCATGTGAAACTTTCCTGCCAGCTCTGCCACACCACCCGCTGGAGCGATCAGAGAGCCACAGGGGTATATATAGGAAGGGCAGGGCAGAAGATGGTATCAAAATAAAAAGGAAAACTGAAATATACTGAAACCATATTCAATATTCATTAGGAGACAGATCAATAAAACTCAGATCAAAGTGAAAGTGATTTATTATTTGTGTCTCCGCTTCCAGATAGTCTGCGTCTAAACTTGCTTATGAGGAACACGATTCCTGTGTTATGTTCTGAGCTATCTTACCTCCAGAGTCTGCCAGTTTGAGCTTGTTGCTGATTCCTTCATATGTGAACAAAGCCCTGTGGACAGAGAGGCAGATGAGCCGACGTCACTCAACAAAAAAGAGCACAGGAGAAATTGTGTGTGTGGGGATCCTGGATAAGCTTTGCTCACTGTGAATCTAAAACAACAACAATATAAATTGTAACATACTGTATCTTTATGGAAAAGTCCCCAGCAGGTTGACAGCCTCATTCACCATGTGTTACTTCAATCATTGTGATCATAATTACCCACACAAAGATGCATGCACATGCACAAACACAGAAAACCACAGACACATGTGCAAACCTCCCCCCACACAAACATTTGTGTGTCTCACATACATTTGCATATACGTGTTTGTTCTTCAATTACACATGGTCTCTGCATCATATCCACACACACACACACACTTTGTCCATACAAAGCAGTCTTAATTATTCAGGAAAAAATGTCTCTTCATTTGTGACGCATGCCCTCATTTCATTTGCTCCTTCTCTTTCTCTCTTGTTCTTCCATTAATCTCTCTCTCTCTCTCTCTCTCTCTCTCTCTCTCTCTCTCTCTCGCTCTCTCGCTCTCTCTCTCTCTCTCTCTCTCTCTCTCTCTCTCTCTCCTCTCTCTCTCTCTCTCTCTCTCGCTCTCTCTCTCTCTCTCTCTCTCTCTCTCTCTCTCTCTCTCTCTCTCTCTCTCTCTCTCGCTCTCGCTCTCTCGCTCTCTCTCTCTGTCCTTCACCCCTTGTACGTCCGCGGGGCAGGGAGACACAGTAAGGCCCATTCATGGTGTCAGCCTCGCGGTCCGTGGGCTCGCACCTGAGTGTTCAGTCAGGGCTGTTCTGCGCTACCGTTTCCGACATGTGACAGGAAGAAACCTGTCCCCCCTGCTCTTCAGAGTCAATCAGGCTTTGTAACATAGCAACCGTGCAACAACACCACGGCTGTCAAGAGCTGCATTTTCAAGGGTTATTTTAGATAAAAAAAGAAGAAAGTAAATTGGATGAATGAATGCTATTGAGCATTGTCAAGCAAAGACCCACCTATGCCCTGTAATGCAATGTCTACTATAACTATTGAGCTATTTAGGAGATGCTGTAATTCAAAGCTATAAACAATGATTATTTTTTTACAGGTCATTCGTGGGCAGATGGGGATTTCAAGTCCTGAACCTTTGGACTCCCATCTGAAAGGTTATGTGTTGAGAAACCCAATAAAAAAAAAACGTGAACGTAACATCTTTGTTCTACTTTCTTCCCCTGATCAGCGTTGAGCATTTACCAGCAAGCAAAGCAACACACGGAGCAGACAGCCAACGTGATCCTTATTCAATCCTAATTTCCGGGTTGAATCCTGTCTGCAAGTGACCTAGAGAAGGTAACATTGTCACCTCTCGACTGCTCTTTTGGCTTGAATCGTGATTGAGTTCCTCTCTTAAGAGCAGTCAGGGCTGTGTCGACAACATCTGGAACAAAGCATCAGCGCAGAAGGTCATGAGTCCCTATTACAACGGGCCAAAGGTGAGCTGTCTGTGCTTTCATCTGAGTGCATGTGTTCCTACACTGAAGCACATTCTCCATGCATGTCTGTACCACTGTACTGACACGCCGTCATCAGATGACTGAGAGGGAGAGAGTGAGGAACAGAGGGAAAGAAAGAAGGAGAGAGAGAGAGGGGGAGAGAAAGAGGGAAGATTTTTCCTACTAAATAACATTTCCAAGGGCAATGACCTCTCAAAGGCATCTATACAAACACGTGCAACCATGAACAAAGGCTGACAGCACGTCTGAATAGCCTTTCTGAATCACTCTGTTATTATTTGTTCTACAATTACGCTCTGTCTGTCTAAAGGCCAGAGAGCAACATAAATCAGTCCCAGTGTGTCTGCGTGGGCTAGTGGGAGGGGGGATACGCATCTAGATGTGTGTGTGTCTGTGTGTCTGCATCCAGGCGTGCCTGAGAGTGTGTGTGTGCGAGATCCACACACATACACTAACACACATAAGCAGGGGCACAATGAGCATGCTGTATTAACAGTGCAGGAAAATAAAGACTGGCAGTGTATGAGTGTGTGTCTTTATGAAGGGGCGGCAGTAGCTCAGGAGGTAGAGCTGGTTTGCTGGTAACCGAAAGGGTGCTAGTTCGATCCCCGGGTTGTCAATCTGTCCCGATGCAAGGCACCTAACTCTAACTGCTCCCGACGAGCTGGTTGTCGCCTTGCATTGCTGTCACTTCCATGGGTGAATGACTGGGAGAATGTTAGGCAATATAGTAAAGCACCTTGGGTAAAAGTGCTATATAAATGCAGTCCATTTACCATATCATATACATATGTGAGTCTGTCAAGCCGACTTTAGTGTACTACCATCCGTGCGTTGATCATGACCACCATACACGGTAACACGACTGTTATTTTGAACCATAGCTACATGCCATTCCGATACCTAGCCACATGCAGTAGTAGCATGATTCTGAGTTCTCTCCTCCTGATCATTCACACCACATAGTCTGCTGGCATCAGTGGAGCCCATATCCAGACCTGAGGAAGGAGCTTATGTTATACTGTGATTAGTCCTGGTGGCATTCCTGAAGGTCAGGGTCAAAGGTTGCAGGGCCACTGAAGGAGGCTTAATTGCATGCGCATATTCTCCACCTCCACGGGCTGGGCAGCCCACGGCTGGAGCTGTTTGGCCTCTTTGTTCCACAGATAGCATCATAGGAAGTGGGTTTGCATGATGTAATTAGATGATAATGTGTCCATGATTCAGCCTGAACGCCTGAATATACTTTTCAAGATAAGAAAACGTCATCACATGCAAGATAAAGCATGAATGGCCATCCAACGAAAGAATGAGCACAAGGATAAATGTATGATGTTATTTTTTAGTTTGTAGTAATACGTTGTGCCAGTATGACAAACATACTATTCAACTCTTGCTGAAGGTATCACATCTGTGTGCAATATCACCTTTAAAATAGGGAATAGATTGCAGTGCTGTTTCTGTTGTTGTTAATTTTGTTGTTACCAACAAGAGAATGCCACAAAATCTGAATGGTAAAAACAAAGTGAGAAGCCATGAGCTTGAACGTTTTCTGGGAATTACAAATCATATAAAAAAGAAAAGTAGGGTATTTAAACGTTGTTGTGGGTGAGTCAGAGGACAGAAAGGGGAGGGCAGAAAGAGCTGTTCTCCTTCACACATGTAGGTTTCCTGTGGTATGCACTGATGAGGAAAACAGACTCCTTGTCTCTCTACAGGCCACCTTCCAACCGGGCCAGGGAGTCGAGGAGAGGGGAGGGGGAGGAGAGGAGAGGAAAGGAGGAGAGAGCAGATGGAAGGAGAGGGGAGGGGAGGGGAGAAAGAAGAGTGAAGGTAAGAGTAAAGTGCTCCAAACACCAATGCTCAAGCGAAGAGGGCAAGCAGCAGCAGAACTTTTGCTTTCAAATAGAAGGCACATTAAATCCCATCCAATCTCATCCAGATGACTCAAACAGATCAACAACACGCATTTAAAACGGTAGGCGGAAGCAGAATAAATATACGCCTTGCACTCCACAATGGTTTTCAGCTCTGACTGCGGTTAGGAAGGTTCATTGACCAACGTACGAGCGGGATAAAAGTGAATGTGCTTTAAGTGTGCAGTTTGTACATGTGGTCCTTGTATGTTTAAGCCTTAACAAAAGAAAGAAAGAATAGTGGAATAAAGACAAGGGGAGAGAGAAGGGCAGAGAAGAGAAACCCCATGCAGAGAGAAAAACAGACATCAAGGCCTGAAACATTGGTCCTGCAATATCTTTCAATCAAATACACACGCAGACACTCTGTGTGTGTGTGTGTGTGTGTGTGTGTGTGTGTGTGTGTGTGTGTGTGTGTGTGTGTGTGTGTGTGTGTGTGTGTGTGTGTGTGTGTGTGTGTGTGTGTGTGTGTCCACTACCACACACACATTGATTCTGTATACATAGATAGAACACACAGGGTAATTCAAGTGCATTGCACAGACAGGACCAAGCCAATAACAGCAGGGTGGGTTTACTTTGGAGGACACCTGAAGCCAAGAACCTTTCCTATGATAAATGTAAACAGAGACTCTCTCTCTCTCTCTCTCTCTCTCTCTCTCTCTCTCTCTCTCTCTCTCTCTCTCTCTCTCTCTCTCTCTCTCTCTCTCTCTCTCTCTCTCTCTCTCTCTCTCTCTCTCTCTCTCTCTCTCTCTCTCTCTCCAGATGATAAGGATCTTGCTTAGCCTCCCCCTGTGCAGTGGATTCATTTGTCTTTGAAGTCTCACCTTGACGTGTTACACCGTTTTACTGCACAGGCCAATTTTATATTTTTATATATTTAATTTTTATTCTTACAGATACAATCCATGGCTCCCATCCTTTTAGTTCCAGCCAAAGAGGAATGCAGAGGTGATATCCCTTCATGCCTTTATGAACTTTAATATATTAACACTTTTTTTCTTCAAACATGAAGAGATCTATGTTTGCTGCTGTCCATATTCAACAAAACTTTAGTAAAAATTAGTTAACCGTCACACAAGACAACACATGAAATCCAAAGGGGTTGCCAATACGACAGCTGTTCAGCAGTATGTACCTAAACAACACAGAGAATATTGTTAGTGTGGGCATTGTTAGTGTGTCCTCGTATAGTAACGTAACTTTTTCTGCATGTCCACATCTGAGTGTATCATGTATAAAAACATACATATATATATAAAGGTTTCCTCAACCTTTCACGCACACAAGCGATATCTCACCTTTCTGTTTCCCATTAGTCAACTACACTGGGTCTGGATGTACTCTCTCTACCTACCCAGTCTGTCTTCTTGACAGAAACACCTTGCGGGCCATAGGTACGGGATTTAACGGGATTTAGTCATTTATTCATTTGTTGCCAGCAGGGGAGAAGAGAGATTTAAACACATGCTGCAGATAAAATGTGCACACAGAGTACACCGGAATATATGGTGAGACTGGACTGATCACTCCACAGGCACAGAACAAAGATCTCCCCAGACAGAACCCTGCCCTCCCTCTCTATGTCTGACTCTCTTT
This sequence comes from Gadus macrocephalus, assembly GCF_031168955.1. Classification (NCBI taxonomy): domain Eukaryota; kingdom Metazoa; phylum Chordata; class Actinopteri; order Gadiformes; family Gadidae; genus Gadus; species Gadus macrocephalus. Next base: position 13,756,873 of record NC_082387.1, read on the forward strand.
CTCTTTGCTTGGGCTTTTGCTATGACTGGTCATCGTTTTATCTTCCCTCTCCCCATCATTTCTTCCTCTGTTTCTCTTTTTCACTCTCTCACCCTCTCTCTCTCTCTCTCTCTCTCTCTCTCTCTCTCTCTCTCTCTCTCTCTCTCTCTCTCTCTCTCTCTCTCTCTCTCTCTCTCTCTCTCTCTCTCTCTCTCTCTCTCTCTCTCCCAGGTGCTACATTGAATGTATATCTGTTTCTCCCTCAACAGCCTGGGATGGGCCAGGGATGGCAGAGACATCCCTAAAACACCCTATGATTGTCTCCTCCTACCCATAAAACCCCTGTCAATCTGTCAGTTGAGGAAAGCAAGTACATGCTTTCCCTTGAATTTCCTTATAAGCGCTGACCCTAGTCCCTGGAGGCCTACCCACTACTGAAGAGCCTACAGTGAAGACCACCACTTCACATGAACCATAAAAGCCATCACAGCCGATGGTGTGAACCTACTTAAAAACACTATTCCCCCTGTTTACCCGTCGCTTGAGTTCAAACTTTGAGAACCTAAAATATGGACACATTGGTTTGGCGGGAGCCTGGAACCTTCTCAGTAAGAGGCAGCAGGTTCCCATATCCAACCAAAGATCACCGCCGGTCGCCCAAACAGTCGAACCGCTTCTTCCTTTGTGTCGCTCCCTAAGTAGGTGATGAGGGGTGGATGTGAAGGGGATGTAGGCTTTGTTTACATGAAAACCTTTCTGCGCTGAGCAGAGAACCGGGAGCAGACCTGCACGTTAGAGATGTGCTGATGGAGAGTGATAGCAAGAAGGAAACCGGGACAGAGTGAGTGGTGATAGCGTTCATGGTCATGGTGTAGTTGGGGTTCATGGTCAATAAGAAGACCATTGTTGCAAGAAAACTTTGTCAATCGATTGAGAGGAGATACCCTGAAACTCTCCCTAAATATTATACAATTCTTATAATGGAATATGAGTTAATCTGCAGACCTGCCAACACGACAACACATTTGAAATCCAAAGGTGTTTCCAAGAAGACTGTTCACCATCGTGTACCAAGACAACACAGATAAGAGCTTAAGCAGGGTAGATTATCAATGCTTGTTAGGTCAAATAATTTGAATGACTAATCAAATTTTTTGCATGTCTGCAACTTTACTTATGTGTACTTATGCACCTGACTCAGTCCTTCTTTCTTTTGAAGCATTATGACAAAGAACCACACCTGTTCACACTCTCTCTCTCTCTCGTTCTCTCTCACACGAAGGAATGCACCTGTTTTAACACACCTGTGTTCACATAACCAAATGCAACAATTACTCCTCTTTGAACTTCTGAAAAGTCCCAATCCTCAAATTAAATAAATCAATAGGAAGATGAAACGTGGAAACGGCTGTCTTTTCGTTTTACACTCATTACATTTGACACGCATTTCAACTGCCAATGGAAATATATGATTAAATGATCTAAGCACTGTTACCTTCATCGATTCTGACTTATATGACCTATTATTAAGAGAATATAGTGATCAGTAGAATATCAACAGGGAGAATAGTGGGGCTCTTTAACACAGCACAGAGCAATGAGTCAATAGAAGGCTTGTTTTGTTGTCATGACCACAGTAAAATCATTCATACCTGTCTAATCCCAGGTGAGCAAAGGACTGTTCCAGACGCATCCTACTTGGGAAGCTACTGCATGTTATATGAAAACCATTTTTAAGGACACACAAGTTTATTAACACTATTAATAATTTATCTTCCAATCACTCAATCTCTGAATCTCCCAAAAAACGGTAGATCAAGGTAAATAAACACGAAAATGTGATCTCATCTTAACCCATAAGCTCATGGTACAAAGCGCATGGCTAGGAAGTGGTGTCCGAAGACCCAATATGTTCTACAGGGACTGCGGTGGAGAGATGGTGGAAGAGCTGGCTTACGGTAATACCTTCAGTAAACCTTTGGCAGAGTCCCCTTGCTATAGTGTTGGCGTGATGCCGGTGCTAGGCCTAATAGAGAGCCCTGCCAAGTCCTCATTGACATGTTTATACTGACCAAACACAAACTTAGTGAAGGTTGGACCGGAACTGGCCCGACTGGACACAGAGGCCGGCTGACGTGTGTGCGCACACACACGCACACACACACACACAAACACACACACACACACACACACACACACACACACACACACACACACACACACTCAAACACAGAGCCAGTATATTTAATTTAGGTCAGTAAACCAATCAATCAATAAAGCCTTAACTTGTTAAGTAATAATTGGTTTACTCCAGAATAGAGCTGTCAGTTAAACGCGTTATTAACGGCGTTAACGCAAACCAATTTTAACGGCGTTAAAAAAATTATCGCACGATTAACGCAAATATTTTATTAACAAAAAAAAAAAAAAAAGTTTTTTTTTTTTTTTCTTTGGCTCAAAACAAAGAAGCAGTAGCCTGACTGCTATGTTCAAATGACATTTGTTCAAAGCAGTCGTTTAATTGCACTATAGGCTCTTTTTTTGTATCGTCCTGTTTTGATCAGTATATGCCAATGTTGTTATCAATAAAAAATCATTTGCACAAGACAAGCCGATGCACTTCACCATGTTGATAAGAGAATTAAAATGAGAAGAATTATGGGACAAAAAAATCAAGGGATATTTAGCATAGAAAAATAATTTGCGATTAATCGTGAGTTAACTATGACATTAATGCGATTAATCACGATTAAATATTTTAATCGCTTGACAGCTCTACTCCAGAAGCAAAGCCTCTGACGACCATTTGGCACAGGATTGTTCATGGAGTGGATGATACTAGACAGGCTTTCCTCTGCTTTGTGACGTGTTTCAGTGCAACATCAACACGATTATTTCTTTCATTTCATGATTAATGACAAGATTTATGATAATGTTTTTTTGTTGCATATCACACAGATATGAAATATGATATCATTGGAGGTAGTCATTTCATTTGCAAGTTTCTGCTGCGCTAATTGACTCAGTCAATAAACCACAGGTGTTTCCCATTTCCTAATCAGCCTTTTACTGGCTGTAGCCGGATCCGATAGCAACATGACAAAGAGATTGGACGTCACTGGAGGCAACATAACCAACATAACTTCACCATTTGTAACCGGATAAATCAAACGCAATGAGGCTTGAATAGTTGGGTGGATGTGGGGGTGTGTGTTAACAAGTAGCAGAAGGGAGGAGGAGGAGGAGGAGGAGGAGGAGGAGGAGGAGGAGGAGGAGGAGGAACAGCGTCTGGAATGTATGATTGAAAAGGAGGATGAAAAAAAACACCCAGATAATTAGAGAATGACAAAGTAAACAAATGGATAATTAAATGTGTACCAAGGACCTGGTGTGTGTGTGTGTGTGTGTACTGTGTGTGTGTGTGTGTGTGTGTGTGTGTGTGTGTGTGTGTGTGTGTGTGTGTGTGTGTGTGTGTAAATTTGACAGGATAAGCCTTACTATGATTAAAAAGACAACTATTGAACATTTGCAGAAAGTGATAAGTGTTGCACCGTTAGTTCAGCAGGAACCATCCGGCGGTCAGTTTAAGTGTTACTGCCCATGAGGATGTGCGCAGGCTGGACAACTGTCAGTCTCGTGTTACAAGGATGGGCTGCTTCATAGATGACCACAGTCTCCATCTGGGTGAGCAGAACTGAACGTGTCCCAATCATTTCACTCCTTGTAACATAACACTAACTGTGTGTGTGTGTGTGTGTGTGTGTGTGTGTGTGTGTGTGTGTGTGTGTGTGTGTGTGTGTGTGTGTGTGTGTGTGTGTGTGTGTGTGTGTGTGTGTGTGTTTTTTTTGTGGCATACAAAAGTATGCAATATTTAACAGCATGCAATGAACGTTTATAGCATTCCAAATGTACCATAGTGTCTAATAATAACTACCAGTTAGTGAGTAAGTGTTGTTTTTAAACAGAATGACAAATACGATGTCAAGTCATTAAAAAGGTAATGGGCTATTTCAGTGAAAAGAAAGGAAATGGTCTAGACTGTGAGTGTGTGTGCGTGTGTGTGTCGCTGTGCTTGTAAGGTGTTTTACACAGCAAAATGGTAGTTCCAGTTGGATTTGATCGCTCAAAATTAAAACTTTGCAGAACTTAATGGTACTTTAATTAGAAAAATGCAATCATAAATTCACTCCTTAGGAGTATGAATCCCCCATGTAGTGAAAAAAAATAATAAATGCGATACTTCCGATAATGCTCACGTTTGATCCAAGTGCAGCAGGGAACAAAAAGACCAAACGGAACCGTAAAACAATACTTTGGCTTCTGATCAGTCTGCAGCTCCCACCAGAGGGGAGGGGGGGGGGCGGTATTCAGCAGTGACGGGGATGGTCTTGGGTTGTTATAAAAGTGGCCCAACACGGAGTGAAAAGGTGCCTGGAGTAGCTCTCGTACTGGGGACTTTTTGAGATGGTGAAGATGAATGCATTCAGGAGGTGGAAAAAAATGACAGCTCCACACTGTTCCATGGGCTCAAACTGGGGGAGAAACGAGGAGACATTGGAGGGGGGTGGGGGGTGGGAGATTCCATAGTGTAGGGAGGGGGAGAGGGTTTCAGGGCCACACACATTGGGGGGAGACAGACAGTGTGTTTTAGAGGCATGCCAAGGGGCCAGGGGACTATGTGTTTATGGGGGTCTAGCGGTGTCCCTATGGGGGGATTACAAAGGATCTGCCACGGGGTGGATTGTTACCGCACTTTAGGAGATCGCCCAGAAAGTATACGGAAATTAAGGAAAGGGAGGAAGGAAAAGGCTACAGGGTGCCATATTTATAGTGATTGCACCTGGTAATATATACTACACACATATGTATGGAGGTGAGAGGATAGGAAAGTTGAAGAGGAGAGGGGGAGTGGGGAGAGGAGGAGAAAGAGAGGGGAGAGGAGAGGATAAGTGAGGAGAGGATGAGGGAGGAGAGGAGAAGAGAGGAGAGGAAAGAGAGGGGAGAGGAGAAGAGGGGAGAGGAGAAGAGTGGAGAGGATAAGTGAGGAGAGGGAAGGAGGAGAGGAGGAGAGGAAAGCAGGTGAAGAGGAGTAGTGAAGAGAGGAGAGGAGAGCCGTGTGGAGAGGAGATCCGAGGAGAGGAGAAGGAATGAGAGGAGCGGAGATGACAAATGGGCCCCCTCTAAAGTAGCGGCCCTCTGGGAATGCTCTGGCATTTCCTGTGCATGTTGTCCTACACTGCTAAATGCACACACACACACACACACACACACACACACACACACACACACACACACACACACACACACACACACACACACACACACACACACACACACACACACACACACATACACAAACAAAAATTCATACTTGAGATATGAGCTCCCTTCCCAATAACACATTTATGGGGCGGGAAGAAAAGACCCGCCCTCTTGTGCCAGTTCCATCAAATAAACCCAACAAACTCCCAAGTGTCAAAACAATGCTAATTTGGCTTTCTTTAGTATTTCTTTCCCCACACCACCTGTCCACGTATAATTTCCTGTTATCCACATTCCCACTTTCGTCTTTAACGACATTTGATTTAGTCACTCGATGTTAACTTGTTCTCCATCACAACAGTGTGTTTCCTTTCTCTCGGCCAATGCCCCTTATCCTCTTCATCCCCTCTTGTCCCTCATCATCATCAGCAGCAGCACACACTCCCTCCTTCTCGCCCACTTCCCTCCAATTAAGTCTTCACAAACATCCATCTCCGCTTTCCCACCAAGGGGTTGTCATGGGCTACAGAGAGCTTCCCCCTCCCCCAACATACACACACACACAAACACGAACACACACAAACACACACTCGCCCCGTCTGAACTTGCAGCTTAATCTCACCACTAGTGATGAACAAACAAGGCAAAAAAAAAAAGCAGAACTAAGAGAAAGGAGAACAGGGCCCATGCCTGAACTGAATAAACCAGTGCTCAACTTCAGCAAGATTAAACAGTAAAACATTGAACTGTCCGAGATAGCGTTATCTGCCATTGTTACCGTGGTGCGGTGTGCCAGACTAAAACACCCAACATACTTTGCAAATACAGCTGATGATACTGGAAACTTTATGGGTCTGGGGAACAAAAAAATGTGTTAAAGATGGCAGTTTCCCTGTGTGTGTGTGTGTGTGTGTGTGTGTGTGTGTGTGTGTGTGTGTGTGTGTGTGTGTGTGTGTGTGTGTGTGTGTGTGTGTGTGTGTGTGTGTGTGTGTGTGTGTGTGCAGAGACTAGAGCTAGAGAGAGAGAAAGGGTATTTGAAATGGGAGCAATAAAATCTATTTGTCAGTGCATATGGACGGAGTCATACATCCTGGTGTTGACGTTGAGAGCAGTTAGAGAGTTGAGTTCTGAGATGACTCAAAATAGGATTCTTGTCACAACCTAGAACAAGTTAGCATTATCAAGATAAGGTAAGTGATTTGTTGATGTGGTCCAGAAACCCCTGATGTCGTACATCAAAACCTTTTTTATTTTTTAGTACAGAAATGGACACCGCTGATGTCACTCAAAAGTACAACCATTACCCTAAAGTATAGCCTTTGAGACTGTGTACGTGTGTGTGTGTGTGTGTGTGTGTGTGTGTGTGTGTGTGTGTGTGTGTGTGTGTGTGTGTGTGTGTGTGTGTGTGTGTGTGTGTGTGTGTGTGTGTGTGTGTGTGTGCGCCTGCCTGCCTGCCTGCCTGCGTGCGTGCGTGCGTGCGTGCGTGCGTGCGTGCGTGCGTGCGTGCGTGCGTGCGTGCGTGCGTGCGTGCGTGCGTGCGTGCGTGCGTGCGTGCGTGTGTGTGTGTGACCGTCCCCCACCACCAGCTCCACCTCTTGGTCGAGGCGTGAGCCTGCCGTGTGGTGTAGCTGCTGGAGGTGATGTCATGCTGTCACGGCAACAACAACAACAGCGAACCCGCGGTCACCCTATCCGCATGATCAGCGGCCATCAGCACTCTGTCACCCGGGACAGGAAGGCCTACCTCCAGCCAGCAGTCACTTGATTGGTCCTATTTAGCAGACAGTGTCCCCATCCATGTCATGGGTTGTCTTTGAAGTAGATAGAAAAGTTAATATTTTATTTTTGTTCTACTGATGTAAGCAAAATAATTGAATGCATGTATTTATTAATAATTGAATGTCTGCTTAATTAAGCCTAGGTCTTTTCTGCTTAATTAAGCCTAGTCATCTCAGATACATTTCAGTCATTTCAGAGATATTCAGGAGCAGGTCAGGATGAGGTGCCAGCATGGACAATCCATGTTACCATTGGATTCGACCCCATCAGTGTTCGACACACTCTTCTAAACTATACTTTTCTCCAATAATTTCTTTTTTTACTTTGAGGCTAAATTGTACGCTATTATATGGCTATGTGTTATTCACTTCTTTAGACACCATGTATTTTCTGCATGAGTGTGTGTGAGTTCATGTGTTTCTATGCAAGAATCTCAGCATAATAACCAGACGAAATTTTCTCCCCTCTCCTTGTTCGAATAACCACAGCGCTACAGATGTTTTTCGACAGCTGCAGGACACGCCCTGTGTGTAATATCTTGCTGTCTCTGGGTTAAGTAGTTATGTAGAACGGAACAAGGCTTCCCCGTCGTGCCAATTTCCATCCTTTCGAAGCGTTTGCATGGAGAAATGTCTCTGGCACAACAGGGACGGAGTCAAAGTTTCCAGGGGGGAAGAGAGTTTAATGGTCTTTATCTTGGAGGACTTGCGAAAACAATCACTTATTTATTGTGTTCTATGCCATTGGGCAATGAAAGGGCAGAATTCCAGCAGAAACAATGTGCAGAGGATATTTGGATAGAGGTCAACTCTTCTGGCACATTGTTATGAACAAAAGCTGGGCTTGCTGAAAGGTCACACATTGAAAACGCTGACTGTACGATTTCATGGATCTTTGTCTAGAACTCTACACAAAATTGAATTAATAAAAAAAACAGATACTGTCTGACCTCTTTCTTTTCTGGGCATAGGCTTTTTCATTCGGGCTACACCTCGTAGCACAGAAAGCAACAATTCCAAATTGTAAATACTGTTCGATAGGTCAACATTATTTACCATTTCATCATTCCGATGATGCCGGTAGTTATAGCCTAAACTCAAAGCAATTTGGGATCCATTTGGACTCCTAAACAATTTACATGTTCAGACCCACCTACAGAGAGAGAGCGAGAAAGAGGGGGAGTGAGCACGACAAAGAAAGAGGGAGGCAGCCATGTCTCAACATGTCTGTTGGCTGCTATTACCCAGAAGCATCATATTAGACCCACGTGAATCTGAACAACGTTTAAAAGAGCAATAGGCGGTCGTTGAGAGATTACTCCTCCCTAAAGATAGAACCCTGTAAAACAGCCATTACCCACTGTTGTCATCATAGCAAACCGACTGCCACCCAGATACTTGGGAGAAGACAGAGAGAGAAAGACAGGGAGACAGAGACGGAGCAGTGATACAGTCTAAATGTCCCTTTGACTTCTCACCGACATTGACGGATATATCAAAGGGCAATCAGACACGCCTTTGTGATCCTTCATCTGTGTGACAAAGCAGTGCCTGGCTTTCTGAAGCCTTATCCCGCAGCACCAAAGGAGACACGCCCAGCCTTCCCACCAGTGGGCTGTGCCAGAGGCAGAGTGTGAGGAAGCCGTCACTCTATCTTTGCTTGTCGTCTCCGTTGTTTCCTCGCCAACAATAGCGGCAGAGGGGAAAAAATACCTTTTTAATGATCAGCAAAACCGCAATAGGCTAACCCTAACCAATAGGCTAGGAAGAAGCTACTTTCAGATCTAGACCACTGGAAAGGCTTCCCATGGTCTGGTGTATTTGCGCAGAGAAATTATATTCTCTCTACTATTATTATATATCTCTACTAATGCTAGAAATCGATGTGCTCAGAGAAATGCTATAGGAGTTGAATGTAACATTTGTATTAGTACTATTGGAATTATTATTTATAAACAGTAACATACAGGCGATCGGGTGAGAGAGAGGCCATGCCCGACTAAAGGTAAGACAGAGGGTAGACTCCTGACAGAGACTACACACTCTCACACACCAAAACAAACACATCTCCGTAGACAGAGACTACACACTCTCACACACCAAAACACACCCTCACCCCGCCCCCACCCTCACCCCCGACCGCCCAGGTGTGTTCCGTCCAACGGTTTTGCTGTAACTCTAGAACGTGGAACCTTTTGGGTTACTCTTAATCATGCATGAGGCTGCGGAGACTCTGGCAGGCACAGCCGCGACGCAAACGCCCCAGGCCTGTACGCAATGTGGAAATAAAAGCCCACATCATTTGTCTGTGCAAGTTGCGTTCTTTCACAGGAGCTTTGAAAAGCCCTGATGGCAACAAGAGAGGTGACACTGAGACATTAATGGTGCTCATTTAAGAGGAATGAGGCAGGTTGATAACTTGATCTCCCACAGCCAGTCAAATTAGATTGATGACTATCAAGAAGGGGTAGAAAGTAATTAAGCTACAAACTATGCATTTTCCCTTTGCTTGATATTTTTTAGGTAAATATTATTATTCTTTGGGACTTCTGAAGCTGACACAACACTGAAATCAATATTTATAGGAAACTCAGAGTCCCAACTTATCTTCAATTAGACATGTGGCAATCATTATAATGGGGGGGGGGCATTTTTAAACGAACGGAGAGGCTGCTGACTGGTACTTAGTTTGTTTTGGGTTGTCGTTTTTTTTTACATTTAACCAATGTTTATGAATTGCTTGTGCAAAAGACATTACAATCGGGATGAAACCATTAATTTAATCGGAGAATATGAATTTACTCGTTTAGATCCCAACCACGTAGACCCGAAATAAAAACCTAATAGAGGTTGATGTCTTCAACAACTTGTAGTTGTTTTTTTAGCGAGAGAAAAAGGGAGAGAAAGAAAGAGAGTTCTGACTATGATCACTGCGGCAAGGATGTGTGTACATGATGCATTGAAAATACTACAACTTGACTTGCTGGCTTAATATGCCAAGTCATATTATCTTATAGGCAGCAGACATTCAGGTCTTGGTTGTCAAGATTTCAAACATTGAGCAATACATTACAATAATGATTGTAATTTCAGGAAGAGCAGACACAAGTTATCTCTATGAAATCTGCTGGTGCCCATGACTTAGTGAGCCTGACGACCAATGGTGAATAGTTGAATACTACACTATCCCGCGCAGTCTGAGATTTATTTAAATGTGTCAGTGTCTCTCCAGAATCAATGAGTCAGGAGTATGTTTGAAAAAGCTGTTTAAAAAATAAGCTGTATTTGGCAGTGTGGGGATTCATCAGGGAACCACAGATGTCTGCAAACAGCTATTTTCACCTTACAAATATCAACAGACCTGTCTTCGAATAAATACCCACAGGATTATTGCTTGGCATTTAAGGACTATTAAAAAGTGTTTTGAGTGTATCCCTACTCTGTTGAAATAGTTGTTGAGCTTTTAGTCAAACCAGCCCAGGACACTGTACCTATTGTTGATTTGGAATTAAGAAGCAAAGGGCCTGCATGCAATTTTCCATAAATGGGGATTTTTACGCAAGACATTTTTGGCAGAGATCTTCACGACTTTTGTTGCTGAATAGAATGAAAAGTATTTCCTGTTGGACAGCATTGTTTAATGTTCTCGGGACCATTAATTCTCTCTCTGAGGCTGTAGACTCTGTGGCTTTCTGTCTCTATCTGTCTCTTTCTCTCTGTCTCTCTAGCTCTTTTAAGGATACACACATCTGTGTGCATATGTGGTTGTGCATGCGCGCGCCTTGTGCGACTGTGTGTTTAGGCAGAGCCAGTCCTCAGAGGTCTGGGAGAGTGAGGACAGACCTCCGCAGCTCTGTGAATAGAGGGGCTGTGAGAGAGCAATGCATTGAGATCGCTCTGCTATTCTTCAGGGCTCCCCAACAAAGCGCCTGTTTCCCATTCACGACACAAGGAAGGTCATTAGATAATGCACGCACACACACACCCCCGGGGACACATGGGCGGTGTGGGATCAATTCCACAAATACTTCTCCACCCTCGTCAAAATACCCCCACAACACCCTCCCCCCTCCCCCTCCACCCTCCCCCTCCACCCCGATACTTACTTTTAATCTAAACACTGCAGGTGAAAATCGATTCTGCATATATAGGCAAGGCAATATGTAATTCACATGCAAACATAAACAGTCTTGAGTAAACTTCTACTATAGAGTGAAACTCGGCTCGCACATACTCAAGACCACGCTGTTGCAGAAACAGCGTGCTCCATGACATCATCTTGCCCTGCAACCTCTCTGTTTAGTCACAGCTCCTTGCATCGTCGCTGGGAGATTTCACATGGGGTGAACTCTTGTTCAGTTGTGTGTGTGTGTGTGTGTGTGTGTGTGTGTGTGTGTGTGTGTGTGTGTGTGTGTGTGTGTGTGTGTGTGTGTGTGTGTGTGTGTGTGTGTGTGTGTGTGTGTGTGTGTGTGTGCATTTGTACATATTTGTGTGTGTGTGTGTGCGTTTGTACATATTTGTGTGTGTGTGCGTTTGTACATATTGTGTGTGTGTGTGTGTGTGTGTGTGTGTGTGTGTGTGTGTGTGTGTGTGTGTGTGTGTGTGTGTGTGTGTGTGTGTGTGTGTGTGTGTGTGTGTATGTGCATTTGTACATATTTGTGTGTGTGTGTGCGTTTGTACATATTTGTGTGTGTGTGCGTTTGTACATATTTGTGTGTGTGTGTGTGTGTGTGTGTGTGTGTGTGTGTGTGTGTGTGTGTGTGTGTGTGTGTGTGTGTGTGTGTGTGTGTGTGTGTGTGTGTGTGTGTGTGTGTGTGTGTGTGTGTCTTTTCATGTGTGACCACAGTAAAAGACAAATCTAGTGTGTGGGTATTGCAACAAACAATATATGCAATGAAATAGTCATTTGACAGTGACCAAGATCATATAGGAGGCATTTCCACAATAATTGCTCTTTGAAATGGGTAACATAATTGCAGCATATCTCTTTATTTTTTTCCTAAACCTAATCAGCACTCCACTCCCCCGGGACTCCAAACAGTTTAGAAATGCAAGGGCGGGGGAGCAGGGGGCATTTATCTTCAGATAAGCAGCCATCATGTAGGTCCCCCTTGACCCGGCTCGTTCAGATATAACTTGTAATTTGTCATCACTTTGTTGATAGACCAGTCAATCACCCATGGACGGAGGAGTCGTATGGAAGGAGTGTGTGTGAGAGAGAGAGATTGAGAGAGAGAGAGAGAGAGAGAGAGAGAGAGAGAGAGAGAGAGAGAGAGAGAGAGAGAGAGAGAGAGAGAGAGAGAGAGAGAGAGAGAGAGAGAGAGATTCTTTCAAAGGAGCTGTTAGAGAATGTCGCCATCGTGATGACCGGTGTTGTTTCAAACCATCTGGCCTCTATCTTAACACATCACATGGGAATACATTCGTATTACACTATTTAGTCTGGCCAAGGCCTACTTCTCAATAGTAAAAAGTGAAGATCACACACTCCTATGTCAAGCTTGAAAGGTTCAATCTAGGCAGCAGTCCGCCCATCTCTCAGACCAGCAGCCGAGCCGTGCCAGCGAGCAGTTAACCGGCTGTCACCCAGGTGCTCTGCGCGCCGTTCCACAGGTGGACAGGCACCTGGCACGCGTCATGGAGGCGCATGGTGGGCCAAGACGCAGCCACCTCTGAAAGCTCTCCTAAAGTTTCTATCGTGAGAGATGAGGACCCCTCCACTGGCTGTATTTCGTTTAGTCACGGAAGACCTGCAAACGAAATCCCCAGATGGCGTGTCGCTGGCCTTTCCTTCCTCGTTAGATTAATTAAAACAGAGGCTCCAGTTACACAACACGAGTTCCAGTTTCTAAAGTGAAATATATCGACCAGTTCCACTGGGGGACGGTTCGGCTCTGTCCCCCGAAACTTCTATATCTAACTAGTAAAAAAAAAAATATATAGATGTTTTTATTTTTTCCAGAAGTCCACATTATATGCCATAATTAGAGTAATTACCAGTTGGTGGACGAGCGGGGATTGAGAATATCCTCCTTGGCGGTGAGCAGAGAAAGGTTGTAGGTATCGAGGTTGACCGCTGCTTGCATGGTCATGATGACAAAAGTTTCCAGACACTAACTCCCGATGCGTTCTATCTTCACTGGTCCAGTCCGTTTTAAGGTGAGGCTGTCCGCGGGAGAGTCCGACCGCCACCCGTAGAACAAGATAAATACAAATACAAACTGACGCACACAAGTCCACGCCTACCACAGGTCTGTTTTGCAATAGCATGCAAAGAGTTGAAAGTTTAAGTTCCAAATAGAGAGGAATTGCCACGGGACGCCAGCTATGTATGCAGGCGCTGCACGCTCTGCGCGGGGAGGAGGAGAGTATGGGATGGAAACAGGGAACACAGTGGAGAGAGATGGAAGAAATTTTGACCGAAGAGCCCCACCCCCTATTCTGGAGAGAAAAGCACAATAACTTCTCCGAGCGGCTGGGGCACCAGAAGAACTTCGTGTAATGACAGTCTGCAAACTCACTGTGTTGCGAGCGAGGTTACGTCTTTCTTTACGTTAAATATACATGTTCAATGAGGCCTATTCCAAATAATATAATATTCATGTTTTAGTTAAGAAGCAACGTTACAATGTATCAGAATGTTTGGCGTTGCGCATACAGCGTATGGGTGAAAACGATGTCTGAATTGGTCTGTTTATATTCGTCTCTTTGTCATAGTTCTTAGCTCATAGAGTCAGAGCAGAATTGCACGCATTGTATAGTCCGGCCGGAGCTCAAGCAGAGACAAGTTCATGGGAACTAAAAAATTAAGATCAGGGAGGCTCTTTCTCAGTGATTAAGAACCGCAGTGGCCCAGTGAGCGGCTGCCCAGTGTGGTGACACACACGCACACGCACACAAACATTACAGTATACATGCACGCACACACAGAACCACATACATAGGCCTACCACCAAACATGTAAACACACACACACACACACACACACACACACACACACACACACACACACACTCATGGCCACATTTATGAACATATACACTCTAGGATACATTTATGAACTCAAATACACACTCACCATCACACGTGCACAATTGCACACACACACATACACACTATGATGGACATATTTATGAACTCAAACACACATACACACCGCAATACGTGCACGCACGCACACACATACACACACGTATATAATTGTAACTATTGACACTGCATGCGCTTAAACAGACACAGACATTACAGTATACATGCACGCACAGACAATCACACACAGACCTACCACCCAAAAGGTATGCACACACAGACACACACACTCATGGCCATAATTATGAACTTATACACACACACTCTAGGATACATTTATGAACTAAAATACACATGCACAATCACACACACACACACACACACACACACACACACACACACACACACACACACACACACACACACACAATCATACAAACTATTGTGGACACATTTTTGAACTCAAACATACATACATACACATACACATACACACCGAAATACATGTACGCACGCACACACACGTGTGTAATTGTAACTATTGACACTGCATGCGCTTAAACACACACAGGCACCAACACGCCCACTGGGTCGGTGGAGTGGAGGCGGCATGGTTGCTGAACTCTGTCATTTACTTAGCAGTAATTCTCCTCTAATCCAGGACAGATGGGGGGGTGAATGACTTAAGTGTGATCCTTTTATTCGCTGACATGTCAGAGCTCGAAGCCAATCGACCAAACGAGCCAACCTAGGACGAGGCAGCAGGTAGAGAGTGTGTTGCTCCCACAGCGTCCCCGTGGTAATCTCTGACATGACAAGCCACTGAGGGCTGACTGTGTGACGAGCCGACACGGTGGGCAGTGGCTGGCCAGGGGCCAGTCCTCCAAGGCCGTGTCGGCATCAAACGAGCCCGGCGAAAAACACTTCCTTATAAGGCAAAAATCCTCTGTCTTGGCCCTTTGTAGATTCTTTCCGGATTCCGACGGTTTTGCATGTATTGTGATGAGGAGGTAGGAGAAGTGACCGCACTACGATTGCGTCAACTGTCACTGCTGGTTTAGTGAACATGTGTTTTCAGATGATCTCCGATGTGATGGATTACGTTAAAGTGCCAAGCATGTGACACAAACACCGTTGTACAGCAAATCATAGGTCAAAACAACCCTAAAGACAAAAGGACAAAGACACACACACACAAGGACCCAGACACACACACACACACACACACGCATAGACCCAGACATCAGCATACCAAACAAGCATTTGGAGGAACAGGGGGTTTGACATAACCCCCATTCTTCTATTATTCTTTCAACTTCCTGCTATAAGCGTCTGTCCCTGGGCCCTCCAGAGCCCCGACCCTGGACACAGCTGCAGACTGTTGGGCTGCTCTGCTTCACTTCTGAGGACTCTGGCATTTCCTCTGCTGGTGGTGGGGTGGGTGGCAGCGTCCGTTGTTATACAAGGGGGGGGGGGGGGGGGGGACCAGATCCGAGAGATTTAGAGTGTGTATGTGGGGGTATGTGTGTTTGTGTGCGTGTGTACGTGTGTACGTGTGCGTGTGTGTGTGTGTGTGTCTGTGTGAGAGTGTGTGTGTATGTGTCTGTATGTGTGCATGTGTTTGTGTGCATATTCATGGGATTCTGGACATTTTGGAGATTACTTAAGAAAACTCAAAACATAACTAACTCTCTGCCCGGCTTCCTGTCGTCTAAGAATAGCCTGAATAAACACAAGCAAGGGTGATAGAGCGTCGGGGGGTCTGTTGACCCCGAACCCCGGCTTCCTCTTTGACTCACTGCAGCTCTGTCTGTCAATTAGTGAAGCTCAAATCACGAATCCTAAGGAGACTGGGGCAAACGTGACAAGACAAACACAGCACGGCGGCCCACCGCTGCAACGCGAAGCAATGCACTCGCAACCGAGTAAAAAGGCAGTTCCTTGTTTTAACAAATTTGCCTACAAGGTGCGTGGTTCCATGGGGCATATCCAGGCTTGCATGGCAGTTTTATGTGTGTGTCCAGAGCCGACAGATGGTGATAAAGGGCTGGAATAAGTGTACTGGTTCAGAGGTCACAGGGTGTTCTTTGTCCTCCAGTGATCATTATGCTGTGTGTTTTTGATTATCGGGAAGGCGACAAGACACGCACACGCGCAGGCACACACACACATGAATGCATGCCTGTACACACGCTGATTGAAACACCAAAACACATGACCATACACCCAAACAAACACACACACATAGCATGCACACACACACACACACACACTCAGATAACACACACAGTCATTTGAAGTCGTTTTATTGGGTTTTACGACTTATATTCAACATTAGCTATTAACTAAGTATTACCCTGTAGCTGTCATGTACATTTATAATTTTGTATGATTAACTACTGGAATGCATGCTGCCTTTTGAAGGTCATCCAAGCAGGCCATATTTTAAAACATGTCAGACCTTGCTGTGACACGTAGAATGTCTCCAGTAAGGTACGATACGGCCAGGGAAGAATCAGCCTGAGGAAGCTCATTTTGGATAGAAACTAGGAAGCTGAAGCTGTACAGTAACTAGGAGGCCAAATCTGCTAGCTTTAGTATAAGCATCCTGGGCCTGCACTACAGTGTGTGACAAAAACTGCATTTTAAGTTACTAGATCACAACTACCTCACCTGGGTGGTAGGGGCAAGGTTATTGTATCTCTGTTAGAAGATACCGTCCACCATGCTTGAAATACTAGATATAACGGGGATGGTACCATTTGGTAGATAAGCAAGGGCGGAGTTTGACACGCTGACCCATCCAGAACTGTGATCTCTTCTAACATGACTAGAATGTATTTATTATTACTCCGTATTGTTTTTGTATATTTGTATATTGTCACTTGTCGCTTGCCTCTGTTTTCATTCCTTATATGGATGAAAATTAGCATATTTATCTATATCATTACATTTATAATTATATTTTATGATTTTATCTTATTTGCTCAACTCCGGCATGTTTACATCTTACTTCTTTACATCTTACATCTTTTACATCTTACATTTTTGACTGATGTTAATTGACGGGCTCTGTTCCTGTTAAATCAACAAATAAATAAATGTCCTGAGCCAGACATATAGCATAAACACACAGAGAAAGTCATACAAACAGACAGACGGACAAGAACCTAAACCATCAGAGACATAAACAGATTGTGCCCACAAGTCTCAAAGAAAGAGGCAACAGAAAGAAGGAGAAGAAGAGACTACGGGGTTTCCATGCATTACACTAAACGGGTTTGTTGTGAGTAAAACACACGATACACATCACACAACACACATGCGTTTCTCCTGCTGTAAGTGACCATAGCAGCAGAGAAAAGGAGAGTGGGAGAGAGGGAGTGGGCTCTGTGAGAATGTGGGAGTCTGCTGGCTAAGCTCTGAGGTGAGGTCACTGCTTAGCTATGCAACCTCATCCCAGCCCTGCCAGACATATCTTACCCGGGAGAATCAGTGTGTTAGCACAAACTCCATCTTTAGGTGTGTGTGTGTGTGTGTGTGTGTGTGTGTGTGTGTGTGTGTGTGTGTGTGTGTGTGTGTGTGTGTGTGTGTGTGTGTGTGTGTGTGTGTGTGTGTGTGTGTCTATGTGCTTGCATGTGTGTACGTGCTTGCTTGCATGTGTGATTTCATGTGTGTGTGTGTGTGTGTGTGTGTGTGTGTGTGTGTCTGTGTGCTTGCATGTGTGTACGTGCTTGCTTGCATGTGTGCATTCATGTGTATACGTGTGTGCTTGGTGTGCGTGTGTGTGTGCATTGTGTGCGGTTTTGTACCTGTGTGCCTGTGTATGTGCATGCATCAGTGCGTGTTTGTGTGTGCATGGGTTTTGTGTGTGTGTGTGTGTGTGTGTGTGCGTGCTAAATGTGTGTATTATGAGATAAGTTCAGACAGAAACAGTGCTGTAGAGTTGGCCCTGCTCACAAGAGGTGCTTGTGTCCCGGACAGTCTACTCCCATGTACGTGTGACGTTCCCCTGGGTTCTGCTGACTCTGGAACAGATCCATTCACGCGTCATACTGAGGCTCAACCTTACATCCAAAAGAGTCAATGCCAGGAACCAATCCAGCAGATGAAAAGCCATCCACGTGGAGGCCGCCTCCCTCTCACCGTAGACGTCCTTCCTGCCCGTCATCGAGGGGGATCTAATCCGTGAGTTATCTGTGTTCACCGACACGCGCGGTTAAATTGGATAAACAAATAAACGCTAAACCTGGGCAGTCCACCTACTTGGTCCTTCACGGCTGTGTTGTTCTTTTGGCTCTTGTGTTTGAACCATCTCACTGGGGGGGAGGGCGGGTGGGGAAATTGGATCCACATGTGGTGATGTCATGGCCCTGTCATGGTATCCCAGCCGCTGCTCAAGGAGGTTGCGGCGTTTAAGGCCATGCCACGTGTGTATGCGTGTGTTGGTGTCTCTATGTGCTTGCTTGTGAGTGTGTATGTGTGTGTGCGTGCGTGTGTGTGTGTCTGTGAGCATGTGTGTGCGTGTGTGTGTGCGTGTCTGTGCGCGTGTGTCTCTGTGTGTGTGTGCACGTGTATTTGTGCACGTGCATGTGTGTTTGTGTGTGTGTGTGTGTGAGTGAGAGGGATGGACAGAGCAGCTGACACACAGCGTCACGGTCTGTAATCAGAGCTTTTCTGAACGCCGCCCCGTGAACACACGTCAAGCCGGCTGCTCTGTGGTCACTGCCACGGGAAACACAGCAGTAAATTCACCCGTTTACTAGAATATGAAAGGAAAAAGTGGTGGTACGTCATTGCTTGGTAAGAGTTTAAGGGGGCTGTCTTGCCGGTATTATATGTTTAATGAGATGGGATACGCTTGGCTGGTGCCAGTATCAGCGCACCCACACCCACACCCATGTTCCAACCGTAGGACATCCGCACAGAATGCAGCCTCCCGCAATGGGCCTGACCATAGTGTTGTGGCCCCACCCCTTTAGGCCAGGCCAAGAAATACATGCAGCGAGCTGCAATGTGTTAGAGGAGGATGCTGGGATTCAGGAGTTTATTGGATCATATATCATTTGCCAGCTCTGAATCCTGAACCCTAGTTGTCTCACTTATAGATAGTGTGTACTGCGAGTGTATTATCATCATTGGATGCTGGCCTTGGATTGAATAGTGTGTACAGCATAAACGTGATGTCATGCTGGTTTAAGATCACTATAATCATCAAAACCTTCACCCTTGCAGGAATTCAACCTGAGATTTTGAAGAACCCCTGATGCTTTTTAGCCTCATCTGGGTTACCTCGAGTCCACCATCTTCTGTCACCTCATTGGTCCTTTATAAACATATTTGTTCCTTCACATTTAGCAAGGAAACTAATTGAAACAGTATTAGAGAAGAGATGTTTCCAATCCGGTTCAGAAATATCTAATGTGAGATTATGATTGAATGATCTAACCTTGACAATGATCCAACCCTTAATACATCATGGGTGTGGTGTAACTAACTACTCACTCAATCACTTCACTTCACTTCCATTCCTCCTTTGACATTGAACAAAACCACAAAAAATCATATCATATACCATTACAAAATGAAGACACAGCTGTACACACAATGTAAGACAGTATACCATTTCAAAAGATTACCAGACTTTATTAAAAGGTCAAACATTAGAATACTGAAATGGCAAAACTTTTTTTCCTTAACATTTTGTTATAATTTTCTAAAAATCACATTGGTTCAAAAATAATACAAAAGACCATTCAAATATTATTTTGCAGCAAAACATTCTGATTGTTGTATATAAGCCCTTAATAGAGTGAATGTGGTCTGTGCTCTTTTCGATATCTTCAAAAACCTAATCAAAACTGAAACACATGAAGGGTTAATAATAAAACAAAATAAAAGACAAAAGTGCAAAACAATATAAAGTTTATAACTTCAGAAAAATTACAGTACAGAGCAGGGATTAATCAAACAATGTTCTTTATAAATCTTTATAGTTAGCCCATATATACCATACATATAGAGTATAGCATATCCAATGCATGTTGCATCACATCTTGAATATAGCATGTTGAATGAAGTTTAAATAACGTTTATTTTTCCTAGTGAATATTTATTCTTACTCGACACAGTAGTTCAAAAGGGTGGAGCTCTTCCTGTATTTAAACTTAACATATATGACGTTATGCAGGATTGTTATACAAATTGTATTAAATAATTGCAAAAACTATTGGGAAAATATACTTGAGTTGGATGAAAAAGGAGAAAATTGTAGTTGTCTAACCGCCCGTGGTCGTAGAAGCAACATGGTATAAAAGGCATTTTACAGAAGGCTACATAATAGAAAGTGCGGGCGTTGAAATGTGTGCAAAAGGTGAATTTGTATTTTCAAAGTTGTTTAAAAAGCTGTGTTGGGGAAAGAGATCGGAAGTTTCCCCCTTGTAGCTACATGTGGCTCATTGGTGGAAACATTACATCGGAATATCAAGGAAGTTTCTGCCCATCCTCCGGTGACAGGATTCTAGAATTCCCCAACTTGCACATGGGAATGTCTCTAAAAGCCTGTCCAGCAACACATTTCACTTCCAACTCGAAGGCAATAGTTTCGGTGTTATTGTAACCATGTGGAGACCCAACTATGTGGAATTCCTTTAAAGGCACAGCAGGGATTGAAAGAAACAATGACATCTACTGTACACATAAAAAATCGAATTATTTTTTAAATAAAATACAGGGACTGCGAGTAACAATGGTTGAAAGAGTGAACAATCAAAAACCCATTCAACCAGTAGGGGTCAGTGTAATGCAAGTATTACGGTTTGAGGGAAGCTTCGACCAATTCCATTTCTCTTTACATAAACGTTGAACCTCTAGCCGAGACATGCATCATGACCAATTAGTGCTATTTGTGCTATATGCGTCTGATTCTAGACCGCGCTAAACCAAAACCGACATCGAATACATTCTTAAATATTTATTCTGCAAAATATTTGAATTTGGATTTTCCAGTCAATTACATTTTTGGAGGATTTCATTAGCTTACAATAGCTTTCAACCATTATCTTTAAATTAAATATAATTATTATTTTGTAAGCGGACAACCAGTTCTTTCTCCAAATTTGAGTGTATTCTTGTACACTCAAATGATTGTGCAATTAAGAGAACACTTTAGAGTGCTTAAGTGTATGGGGTTATCCCAAGTGGATAATACTGTGCTGTGTAGATTCTGGAGAGCAAACGTAAAGAAAGTATACACATCAAGCTAATTCTTTACACAACTTAACGTCAACAAAGAGTTCTCCCAAGAGCGAACCTTTCATAAGTTTGAAGGAGTAACAAGTCATGCCGTCACATATAAAAAGGCAGAGTCCATTAAGTAAAGATAAAAAGTGCATTCCAATACCAAACACAGTAAAAGTGACGCAAGATAAGAGTCCGACCAAAAAAAATTAAAAAAAATAAAAACAAAAACATTCCAAATAAAACCACGTTCCAAAAGTGGTTTCTGCTCCGAACACACAGGCCAGCTAGTGCTCAGTTCAAAAAATAAGGAAATAAAAATCATGCTCCAGCCTTCTCTGGGAATGAGAAGCGGTCTGACAGCATCCTAGAGAGCACCACCATCGTATTATTGCTCAGTTCATTCGGGCCCCTAACCAAGCATGGCCTCAAGCCACAAACCATGCTTTAGAGGAGACGTACAGATCAGTGGCCCTTTTGATTAGACCCCTAGGTTCCTGGAAGGATTCTGCTACTCAGGTCCCAGTTTGTAAAGCTCATAACCCCCTGTGAGGATGGCATTGTTCAAAAAGTCTAGATCTGTACGCTATAATATTAGAATGATCCCTACATGTCGAATCAATGATGTTGACCAACGCAGAAGAACATCTCAGCCAAATTCCCCAATACTACCTCCATAAAATGATGTTCTGACTTGGTGTGTCCTTTAGAAGGCCCACAAAGCCTAGAGAGTCATGGCTAAGGCTATCAAGTCTATGGGGAAATAAAAAAAAAAATTATTAATCTGACATCTTCTCCTCATTGTAATATAAATGTCTGAATCCAGAGGTATTGGATGCTGTGCATTTTTCGGACGCCAAACATATTTAAAATACTAGTCGATGGGAAGCAAGTGCGGGCCAAGGTGCCTCGGATCTCACTCTCTTTCTCTCACTCTCTTTCTATTCTTTCCTTTAAGAAGAAAGCAGCTAAATTCTCACCAGGTCTCATGAGATGCTATCTAACGTCTATTTTTGGGAGCTGTTGATAGCTGGTGGATCTCGCCACATGTTTCACACCACCCCATCCGTCTCCTATACACTGTGTCTCCTGCCCTAGCCCTCCCCATCGGAGCGGAGCAGAGAGGGAGGGTATAAAGGAAAAGAGGGCTCATAGAGAAGAATCAATGCAACCACAAGAATCCCAGCTTTCACAATCACTACCAAAGAGCCAAATAATAATAATAATAATAAAAATAATGACTACAATACTAGTAAGAGGTTATCATAGAGATACTATTACAATTCTTGGCATTTAAAGCTATATCCAAATTGCAATTTCATTCCAAAAACATCCTGATATACAGTGAAACACTACAGACCTATTTAAGGATGATTCAAACACAGCCTAATGAAATGGGTTGTTAAAATGATATTATATTCAAGTGATTTAAAATATATTCAGAAATGAATGACCTTTCAACAAATATTGCAAAACGGTATTTGGAATAGGCCAGTTATTGAATAATATTGAAAAATAACTAAACTTTACAGAATAATGTGTGCATCACCTTGTGTGAGTTCATGTGCATGGACACTATAATTAATATAAACATAATAGTGTGTGTGGATACAAACATGTACATGTGTGTGTGGTTGCTTGCATGTGTATTACTACGGAAAAGCCATTTGCACCATTTTCAATCCCAGCAGGTAGAATGGAAGGCTATGTCATTGTGTGTGGAGACTTAGAACAGACTGACACCACAATCACTACATACTGAGCCCCCTCTCCCACTCTCTGCTAGTCTGTAAGTCTGGTCGCTATTTCTTCTTTCTTTTGCTTATTTTTTTGGGGGGGGGTTCCCAAAATGAAATAAATAAAAGCAAATCACAGCTTTGGTTTTCAGTAAAGGCAAACTCCAAAAAAAAAATTTGCGAGCAAAATAATGTGTTTGTGTGTGCTTTGTGTTCTTTCAACACGGTTAAGATTATAGCAATAAAAAAGGCTCCTCGTCACCTTAAAAGTTAATTAAAAAAATAACAAAATAACAAATGAGTTCCTTATGTGAAGGTTGGTGCTTGTGCCCTGAGCGGTGCTGCCCCTAGTGGTACAGGGGTGGAAAGGCAGGCTGGCTTAGGCGATTCAACACAACCTAGTGGTCAAGGAAGGACATTGAGAAGAACACAGCTGTTCTTAGAATCTGTTCAAAGAAATTGCATCCATCATGAATCCCTGGCAGTGGTATTCAAACGGGGACTGTTCATGTCCAGGGACTGTTCACGTTGAGGGACTGTTTATGTCGACTCTTCACATCGAGCGACACTTTCGTGGAAATTAGTTCTTTGAATCCATCTCTCCAGGGAGAGTGGATGTGTGTGGGCTTGTAAAATAGTTCATGACGTCAATGGAAGGAGGTTATGAGGGTGATAACTGATAACTAATAACCACAGTTATCACTGTAGACAACAAAGAAAATGGAAAATAACCACCAAAATTAATAAAAAACCTTCTCCAAGTGATGGGAGGGGTGTTCCGGTGTTGGTGTATTAAAGTGGCTCTGAGGGTTGGACCTAGATGGATCAGCATGTGGTCAACGTGATAATCAAGTCAATAAGCAGGATGGGAAGTGGAATCAAAAGCCCCAATATCTCAGGAGGTCACTCCGGGTGGGGACGTTCTGAGTCGAGGGGAGGTGGAGGAGGAAGAGGAGGTGGAGGAGGAGGAGGAGGAGGAGGTGGAGGAGGGGGGGGGGGGATGAGGTGGAAGAGGAGGAGGAGGTCTTGTGAAAGGAGACCGAATGGTACTGAAGTGGCTCGGTGGCACACACCCACATGCTCACAGACACAAAGGCGCTCTCTCTCACTCACTCACTCTCTTCTCTGTCACACAAGCCTAAAAAATAAAGTAAAACAATCTTCTCATTCAACTACAAATCCCATGCTCACAGGTGGGGTTGGGGGGAGCAGGCAAACCAGCACATCCAAACCACTGAGCACTGGGGACATTCTGGAACGGAGTCAGGAGCCGGGGGAGCTCAGGAGACGTGGGGCGAGGAGGACGACTGGTGCCTCCAGAAGCACCAGCCCCGCTTGGTGTTCTGCTTGCGCAGGATCTCCTCCTCGCGCTCGCGCTCCTTCTGAGAGCGCAGGTAGCGGTCCTCCTCCTTCAGGAACCACACGGGAGGCCAGCGCTGCTTCTCAAAGTGCCTCTGGTTAACTACACGGAGAAAGAGAGAGAGAAACAAGGAGCAGGGGCGAGAGGGACAGGGAGAGAGAGGGAAATACAAGGAGGGGGTGCGAGAGAGACAGGGAGAGAGAGAGAGGGAAATACAAGGAGGGGGAGCGAGAGAGGCAGGGAGAGAGAGAGAGGAAAAAACAAGGAGGGGGGGCGAGAGGGACAGGGAGAGAGAGAGAGGGAAAAACAGAGACATGAGAGAAAGAGAAGGAAACACAGAGACATTAGAGAAAGAGAGGGAAATACAGAGACATTAGAGAAAGAGAGGGAAATACAGAGACATTAGAGAAAGAGAAGGAAATACAGAGACATTAGAGAAAGAGAAGGAAAGACAGAGACATGAGAGAAAGAGAAGGAAAGACAGAGACATGAGAGAAAGAGAGGGAAATACAGAGACATTAGAGAAAGAGAGTGGGATACGAGACAGAGAGCAAGGGAGATATTAAATGTTTCATACAATGGCACTTCGACAAAATGCATACTATAAAATTATTTACACAACAATTACGCAGCAGTGTAGTTGTTGAATAGTGTTGAATCACTAAAGAAACACTAGTCTGGGGTCATATGAGCTAGCAAAAGGATCAGCGTCCAACTAATAAATAATTGCAGGAGAAATATCTGTACCTTGAGACATGGCTTTCATGTCTTTAGGAAACTTGCGGCAGATGCTGTTGTAATTAGTGCATATATGGTGCAGACACCAGGCCGATAGCTGCTGAGCGTTATGGAACTGCAGATGGAGGGAACACAACACCGGGATTTAGAGATAATACAAGATTAACGACACATTAAAGATAGATTTATATCAACGGTCGAATCTAAATGAACATCCAACGAAACAGGTACTTTCTATGTGTTTTTTCTTTGACTTTGGAATACTCATGACGTATGCTAATGAGCCACATCTTCAGGCATTGGTCTATTTTTAGCAAGACACACCTGAGCCAACTCGAGGTAAGCCAACACCTGTCCGTCAATGTCTGTTCCCTTCACAGCCAGTTGGAGCAGCTCATCAACAGCATGTTGTTCTGCAGAATACGGAGACAAGCAAGCCTTCCTTATCCTGTTTGCATACAATGCTGCTGCCATAGATCTCTTGAATAGCCCATGTGAAAACATATTTTCGCTACTGAAATACGATTGTGTACCAAACCAATAATATCTGTAAAGAAACTATCAGCGGTGGACATGCTAATAAACACATATGATAAGTAATGGCAATGCAATCAAATGTTGTTTGTTTATATTTATTTTTGCTTCAGCTTTAGCTTCATAAGTAAGCAAAGAAGCACACACACTGAGTGATGCCTGTCTCAAAAACACAACTTGGCGTCTTATTTCCAGCTACATTGACCATCTGTAGTTGTTTCTGAAAAGCCACAACCTTACTTTGTTCCTACTGAGTATACTATGGCAAGTACAGAAAAGACCTAACTAAAAACCACGAAAGTGAGGAATAACAGTGCAGCGAGGGCCGAGCGTACCTGTGAGAGCCACGAGGCGGGGCAGACACAGCCTGTTGGCCAGGACGATCAGGTCGATGGGCTCCAGGCCGGGGCTTGGCGTCAGCTGGCCGCAGTACAGGAACTCCAGCACCCCATGCATGCAGGCACTGCTGGTGTCAGGTATGGAGACCTGGTGGGGGGGTGGGCAGGGGGAGAGCAAATCCACGTCAGGGCGGACGAACTCTGTTTGTGATTTAGGAGGCAGGGGGTGGGGAGGATGTGGACAGCTCAAGGCCGTCTGCAGGGAGGCCACAGACTCGGGAATCGAACCAACTCAATGAAATATCATCGTAAAGTTACAACTGGACTTGAACAGTAGATAGGGCCTCTAAACCAATATACTTGTTTTGAGATGCATCACCTGTCATTTGAGGATATTATGAGTTTCTCAGCGGAAAATGCACAATAAAGAATGTAAAATATCAGTCCCAGTGGAAACCCCTAGGGGTCACTATGCTATTAAGGTGAGCCCAGCAGGGCCCGGGTGTTAAAAAGAGGAAATAATAATGAGGTGTGTAATGAATAAGACATCCTTAATGACATTAATGAATTGGTATTGGGGAGACTTGACTCCAAGTCAAAGATCAAAAGTCAGGTGACCGGAAAAAGGGAACCACGTGATAGGCCAGCAGGGGTTCGACGACAAGTACCCACTGAGGTGCCCTTCACCACACAGATCCACAACCAATTAGAAGAATGTCAGCCCGCCGGTGACGTCCTCTCGCCATGGCTGAAATGTCACGATGCTGACACACACAAGGAGGAGGTGAATGATGGGGAAGTCCTAATATTAACATTCAAATGACATGGTTTAATTGTAGTGTCTTGTAGTGCGTCCTTCCGGTTCAATGTGTGAATGAATGGGTTTTTGTGTGCAAGGGGTATGGGAGGGGGGGGGGGGCATATTGAGCATTCAAATGTTCAGGGCAATCATCAGTGAGGGAAAAGAAAGCCACAGGAGCTTTGAAAGGAGCTATTTAAACTCCAAACGTTTCTGACTGCAGGGGGCTGCTATTGGTTGAGACAGAATATTTGATTGGGCTGTCTCAACCAATATCAGTGTAATTAACCTGAAGGAAAGTCATTGGTTATTTTTTTTTGCATTTTGACATTATTCACTCCGTACAAAGTATCGGTGAAACAGGCCATAGCAGTGAAGTATTTTGTAAAAGTTTAAAAACAAGCCCTCGACCAACAATGTATTATTCCACACCTTTCAAATAGAGATTTATTGACAATATACTTTTAAATTCTATTTTCCTTAAGAACAGTTTAAAAAAGACAAAATACCCCTTCAGTATTCAGAGGAGTTTCGGCGTTGGAGCTTAGTTCTACATCTTTCAATCATCCAGTCTCACAATTTCTTCCAATCCATTCCTCAGGGTCACACTACTGTGGCAGACTTTGAAACATGTCTTTTCTGGGAACCACCAGTGCCAAGTGCCTCATCAAGAGAGTGTGCGAATCACTTCCATTCAGACGGCATCTGAAAATAGCCAGGACTTTCTATGCCCCGGAGAAAGACGGAAAAGCGAACCAACAGCTCGGCAATTGCATCTCACAAAGGGCTCACCGGTGACGTTTGCAACAGGCGTGATTAAAGCTACATCTGTGCCTCTGAAAAGACATTATGTTTGGAGAGCTTCGGCGGAACAGGAGGCAACCGCCGAGGTTTTGGTTCAAGAGCTTCACTGAATGAAGCTCACCCTGTTCGAGGAGGGTATAAAAATGCAAATACATGAACACACGCAATAAAAACCTCCAGTCAATGGCGCTCAGATGTCAGTGGAAGGCTGACGTCATAAGCTGGCCTGGCCGGGCTGCTGGGTCGTTGAGGCTTTGTGACAGTGACACCTGCCCACCGCATCGTGCCAAATGGATGCCCGCGACGGTGGCAGGCCGAAACACACAGCGTTTCTGGAGCTGTTGGTCTCCAGATAAGTGGCTGATTTTTTTTTCTTTGTTTGCGGATGTTGTGAAGTGGACACACACATTTCTGGGGTGGAATTTAAAGAAAACGGTTTATCCATTCTTGATCTGCCTTTTAAACCAGTTGCGATTAAAACACAAACCCTCCCCTAACCTCAACCTCCGTAGGAAAAAAAAACACTTCAATGACAAAGCATTATAACCCGTGACAGTTTGTTCCTGCTCCGTCGGTCCCTTCTGCCGGCTCCCTGAGAGCTCCTCCACCCCCCGCCACCTAGACTCTCTCTCTCTCTCTCTCCAAGCTCAAGGCCTGAATCTATCTGACCCAAATCCACGGCGAGCCAGGAAGTAACCGTACCCCAGAGGATCCGATTCTCCAACACCACCTAGAAAACCCTTGTCACGGCGCAGTCAGACATAGGAACACCCTCTCTCTGGCCAAGCGTTTCCGACTCTATTAGGCGACAACCCAGCGGCAGCAGCACGGGAAATCAAACACCGAGTGGAGAAGGTCATCGATAAATGAGATCGGTCCGACAGCCCTAAAATACTCTGAACAAAAGGCGGCCATCTTTCTTTTGTTATTATAGAACACAATAGATGATGTATTATGCATCATAGGGCAGGCAGTAATTTATACAGGATCAGATGCCAAACACATGCTTGTAGGAAACCTGCCCTCAAGGTTATGCAATTCAACAGAGATCCACATCTAGTTTTCCACCTTATACATTAGTCAGTAACCTGCATGCATTTATCCAACCTAAATAATAACGTCTGTCAAAGCTGTGTGGGTCTCCAACTCACCTCTATCTGTGTTTGTGTGTGTGCGTGTCTCTCTCACCTCTACCTAAGTGTGGGTCCCTCTCTCACCTTTATCTGTGTGTGGGTCTCCCTCTCACCTCTATCAGTGTGTGTGTGTGTGTGTGTGTGTGTGTGTGTGTGTGTGTGTGTGTGTGTGTGTGTGTGTGTGTGTGTGTGTGTGTGTGTGTGTGTGTGTGTGTGTGTGTGTGTGTGTCTCTCTCTCAACTCTATCTGTGGGTGTCTCTCTATCTCACCCCTATAGGTGGTTGTCACTATCTCACCTCTATCAGTGTCTCTCTATCTCACCTATCTGTATGTCTCTCTCCATCTCACCTCTACATGTATCTCTCTATCTCATCAGTGTGTGACTCTCTCCATCGCACATCTAACTGTGTGTGTGTGTGTTACTTTGATCCGTGCGTCTCTCTTTCTCACCTCCTCAATGTAGCTCTCCATGAAGGAACCACGGAACATAGCAGCCATCCAATCACAGCTCGAGATGAGCAGGGGCTTGTGGGCCGGAAGGTTGCCATTGTCCAATCTGAACATCACATCTAAAACCGGGGTGGGAAAAGAGCATTCATCTCTTGCTGTGCCACAGAAGCCGAGGCTACGGGGGGAAGACCGACAGACAGACAGACAGACAGACACACACACACAAAAAGATCCATACAAAGAAACAGGAGAAAGCAAAAGGACAGACAGACGCACACATAGACATAGACAGAGGTAGACGGACAAAGAGATAAATTGACGGAAGGAAGACAGCACTTTGTTTGTCAAGATAAGAGAAGGAGAGTTGTGGACTACAAAGAAGACAGGCAATAATAGGTCATTGAGTATTTTTGTCCAAATCTACTCAAATGTGTTTGATTAGTCTGGTCAGGGAAGTGGATATAATGCTACAGCTACCTCACTTGCATAACAACTGCCCTATATAAGCTCCAAGCTACGGTTAAAAGCACCGATTTAATCAGCTTTTAGGTCAAATGTTTGAAACCTTCAATAAGTATTCTCTGCTACTAGTAATAAAATGGCATGTAATAATGAATGCTACATTTATAGTACGATTTCACAACATTAAAAAGGCAACCTCATGCTAGATTACACAAAACCAGAGAGGCAACTGAAAAAGCGTGCCACCCTGTTGTCTGAAATGGGATGGATTCTGGACAGTGTGGTCTTCGACTGCAGACGTTATTAAACATGAAGACACAGAAGCTAGACAGAGGGTAAGACATGAACACACTGACAAGGGACACATCCGTGCATGGACAAAGGAAAACACCAAACAGGATTCACTGAACAAATAATCGAACAAATCATCGTTTGATGATTATTCACACACTTCAAAATACATGTTATGAATACATGTTTATCACGAGAATGTGCAGATTTTCTTTCAAATGCACAACGTTGAATACATGACTAAATGTATGCTAGGTGCACATTTAAAGAAATTATTATGTGGAAATGCATTGAAATGAAGGAACAGCAATCTTTTAACATTTAAACTACTTCTGAAGGAACGTCAAACCTTAGTGACATCTCTATTTAAATGTCATCATCAATGCAAAGGACTATCATAAATAACACCCCATGCCTATTACCACTGACACACATTTGTTTAAATACACAGTTCAAGAACAGAACTGTGTATGGGACAGATAAAGTCCCATCATAAAGAACCGAAACAAGGAGAAGTACCAGCATAATGGTTTACCGGAGAAGGTGCCCTTATTCAGGCACTCCTTGATGCGGTTGGCCCTCCGCACGTGGAAGGCCTTGGTGATCTCCTGATTCATGAAGCTCTCTCTGTTCAGGATATTGGCCACCATCATCCGCAGGTCAAACACCTCCAACAGCTCAGCAATGGTGGCCACCTGCATCAGGTCCCCTCGCCCCTCGTCCAGACTACCGGTGTAGAGGTACTGAAGCACAGCCTGGAACCACGGGGGAACAAAAGCAGATGATGATGCCAACACCAGTGCATGTCTCTGTGTTCAGTGCAACTAAGGAAAACTAGAAAACGTCCCGTTCTTTGCAGCTGAAATGACCCAAGAGCATTCTGTTTGAGAAGTGCTTTTATGGACCTAGAATATGGAAGCATTGGGACAGGTTTTAAACCTCAAAGATACTTTGACCAGGTTAGGGTTAGGGTTAGGGCTAACCCTAGCCCTAACCCTAATGTGTGCGGGTGTTTGAGGACGCGTCCCGGAGTCATGGTCACCTGGAAGGGCTCTTCCTGTATGAGCGCGTCCATGGCGACGACCGTCATGAGCCGGGGCCTGCCGGTCACCGGGTCGTCCACGTGCTCCACGCCCACGCTCAGGAAGCCCCTCCCCCAGCCGGACAGGGCGTGGCTGTTGCCCGGGGCCGCCTGGCCGCAGGGGGCGCGGCAGGGCAGCGCGTTGTCGCTCTGGGACGTCCTGAGGGGGCCGAGCGGGGGCAGAGGGGGGCGCTTCAGGCCGCGCACGCCGCCCTCCGCCGTGTCCTTGTCGATGTCCAGGCTCTTGGTGCGGCCTGCCTGCTCCTTGGCGCCCCTCCGGTTCTGCTCGTCTTCGTCGGCGCTCTCCGACCGCTCCTCGCTCTCCGGCCCGGGGCTGCCGCCGTCGTCGTCGCCGTCATCGTCGTCGTCGTCACGGTCGCGGTCCCCGCCCCCGTCGGCCAGAGACGAGGCGCTGAGGTCCAGGGTGAAGAGGTCGTTGAACTTGGAGCAGGAGGTGGCCAGGTAGACCTTGTGGGCGAAGACGCGGGCGGCGCCGCCCTGCAGGAGGAACAGGACGTCGGCGCACAGCGGCTGGCAGAAGAGGGCGTCCGGGGCCTCGCCGTCCCGGGGAGGGGGGTCCGGGATGCCCACGATGGGCCGCGGGGGGCGGGGCGGCAGGAAGGGAGCCTGGAGGAGGGGCCTCTGCACCTTCTTCAGGTGGGACTTCCAGAACTGCAGGTGGCGGCGGGAGATGAGCGCGGCCCGTATGGCGTTGTCGAACACGTCTTTGACCCCGAACTGGGCCACGATGCTGGTCTCGTAGTAGGGGATGCCCAGCTCCTTGGCCACCTCATGACCCCGCTCCGGAGGAAGGATATCTGTTGGTTTAATGGGTCTAGAGACCCGGCAAAAATACCTCACAGCACTGTATTGATCGTCCATGTGTTTCGCCTGCATGTTCTACAGACAGTGGGCAATCATTCCAGAAAAGCGAATGGGTCTCACTTGGCCAGAGGTCGGCGTGCACGGTTCACGGCGTCCAGGTCGGCGTAGCGCAGATCCAGCTGGCAGCCCACCAGGATGATCGGGGTGCGCGGGCAGAAGTGCTTGATCTCCGGGAACCACATGGTGCGCACGTGGCGGAGGGAGTTGGGGTTGGCCAGCGAGAAACACAGCACCACCACGTCTGACCTTTTCAAGGAAGGAGAAGACCGATAAGAATACATCACGCCGAGACTGCAGTGCATTTGGATTACTGGAAAACGGATAACTTCATGTGGATAAAGGGGTACAGGGGCACTCGATAGGTGTGTGTGTGTGTGTGTGTGTGTGTGTGTGTGTGGGGGGGGGGGGGGCAGGTATACACAGACAATTCAAGTACAATGGAAGAGAAGTTAGTCAGCAATAATTCCTATTACTTCCTGTGAGATGCATGTACTCGTGAAAAATAACTAAATATACCGTTCAAAAAAATGTACTGCCAAGGCTAGTGGGCAACGAGGCAGGAGGGACGGTGGAAACAAGCAAGATCCTGTTTAGTCAAGAGTCATTTTCCTGTTGATATTCTTGTGGGTGCCGTTCAGAATTCACAAGCTACATGATGATATAGCGAGGAGTGGAGGGAGGGTCGGGCGCTCATAACAGTTCAGCACTCATTTTTACTTCATACATTTTAGTTTCAGCTGTAAACATATTTGTATGTTTGTAGAGTCAGCTGCCATCAGCCCTACAGCCCTGCAGAGGGAGTCTATACGCGCAAACACAACCACTAGTGTTGTTGTCACTTTAAGCATACAGAAAATATCATTGAACACCATGGTAAACCTGTTGAACCCTTTTAGAGCTGAGGGTTTAGCAGTTGAAATCCAAAGTGTGGAAGCACTTACAAACTTAAGAAGGAAAGTAGAGCTACACTTTACATAATTAATCCGTGTTTGACCAATATGCAGGCTTGTATATAGTAAAGGCTAGGTTAGGAAATATAATTGTTCTTATCTAACACCATCCAGAATTGTAAACATTGAGTGAGGAAGGAATGTTCATGTTTAATGTTTTTTTTTTCCATGTGCTTTAAGGCAACTTATGATGACAATGGTGTTCCCAAATCCCGATTTGTGTGCGGGTACGCGTGTGTGTGTTTGGCCCTTGAAGGCTGGTGAAGCCCCTGTTGCTCTTACTTACATAAAGCCAAGCCTAACCTAACATAAGCACCCTAAGGCCCTGTGCACAAAGACCAGGCTAAGAATAGACTAGTACACACACACACACACACACACACACACACACACACACACACACACACACACACACACACACACACACACACACACACACACACACACACACACACACACACACAAACAAATTCTTCTTTCTTCAGTAACTGTGTTGTAAAACGAACACAGCGAAACATAGACATGTTCTGAAGTCTAAAGATAGGGCTGGTATGGTGTGCGTGTATGGATGACCCCAAGAGATCGCACTAATGGCCAAGACATTGTTAAGCCATCGTGCAATAATTAACCACACCTTGTGAAAAATACAATGTAGGGTTTGTGTGTGGGTACGTGTGTTTGTGCATGCGTGTGTGTGTGATTAAGAGTTTCTGTGTTTCTAGGTGGATCCAAATTACAAAGGTCATTTTATGGACAAGATTATGTAAGGTAACCAAAACACAAAAAGAAATAAATGGAGTCCGATTTTCCATTTGAAGTGAAGGGGAATCAAGCATAGCGCGAACAAGCCGCACGTTTCGGGATAAGGGGAACAGAAAGTCTGATCTTTCCCGTATTGAGCTGAGAGCATTTGAACTAACTTGCCTTTTATCAAAAATAAAATGTGTTTAGAGTTTGATATTAACGAAATACCATGGTAGAGGAAATGAGGGGTAGAGGGTAGGAAGGGGTAATGGAATCTAGGAGGAAAGGGCTGTGAAGATGAGGGCTGAATAATATGGTGGTGAGGGGGAGCCTGTCTGAGCATGTTAGCCAGACAGAAGGAGGTCAGATGTCTGAGCCCAGCAAATGCGCCTGTGTTTGTGTGTGTGTGTGTGTGTGTGTGTGTGTGTGTGTGTGTGTGTGAAAGGGAGACTGAGACAGAGACGTACAGAGGGTCTTTGACTGTGTGTGTGTGTGTGTGTGTGTGTGTGTGTGTGTGTGTGTCTGTGTGTGTGTGTGTGTGTGTGTGTGTGTTCATCAAAGGTTAGGTGAAGCGTGGTAAGAGCAGGGAACAGCAGAGTTGGCCCCGTTCCTCAATCAGCTGACTGCAGAGTGATTAGGCATACAGCACTCCAGCAGACACAGATCAAAACACACACACACACACAGTGAACTTAAGGGGACAAACAGGGCAGGACGCTCTGGGTGACTTACTGATAAGCCCATGCACACAACCAAAGATAGAGTAAGCACACAGGTATGTTCAAACAGTGACAGGGTACGTTGTATAGAAATTGTGCAGGGAATCTTGCTGTCTCATTTGTGTGCACATGGTGTGTGTGTTTGCTGTGAGTCAGGATTACTTCAAAAGGTTTTTATAGGACGGATGGATCTCAGTAAGTTGGATGAAGCCACAAAAGGGGATCAGGCGGCGACCACTCAGGCAGATGAATAAACGGGTATAGAGAGATGATCCAATATAGCAAGCGTTACGTTGCAAAGAGCCTGCCTTGTGTGTGTGAAAGGGAGACTGAGACAGAGACTGACAGAGGGTCTTTGACTGTGTGTGTGTGTGTGTGTGTGTGTGTGTGTGTGTGTGTGTGTGTGTGTGTGTGTGTGTGTGTGTGTGTGTGTGTGTTTGTTGGTAGTTCCTTGAAAGTTCCCTGAATTTGCTCAGGTGAGATTAATTCCACAACACAAGCCGAGACAATCATTCTGTCTGTGTCACATTCTTGTTCCCCAAAGACTTTAAATAGTGCAGTTAGTTTATATGTGTAAGTGTGTATGGGTCTGTGTGTGATTATTCACAGGGTCAACCAAGTGTGATAGGCAGAAATTATGTTTTTAGGTCAACAACCTTATTTTAGCTTTGGTGAACTAGACAGGGAGCGACAGATTGTGTGTCTCTGCATGTGTGTTTCTGTCTGTGTGCATGTGCGTGTACGCATGACTGCGTGCCTGCGTGCCTGTGTGCGTGCGTGTGTGTGTGCGCATGACTGCGTGACTACGTGCCTGTGTGTGTTTGTGTGTGCGCGCATGCGTATGTCTCCCGGTCTGCATTCCTACTTGCTTGCACGTGTATGTGCCTGCATGTGCATTCTTACCTGCCATATGCAAACCGCCTGTCTTTGTGATGATCTCCAAAGGTGTCCCACAGTCTCAGGGACACGCTCACCTCGTCCACCACATCGCGGGATCTCTCCAGCACCTACATTCACACAGCCATCATTACGTCTACTCTGCCGCGCTGCCATTCTGCATGCTAATAACATAGACGTCATGATAGCGAGATGTGTTGGGGTGTGTGTGCGTGTTTGTGTGTGTATGCGCATGGGTAGGTGTATGTGAGCGTGCAATCCGTGCATGTGTGTATTTATTGACTATTTTTTTGTGTGTGTGTGTGTGTGTATGTTAAGGTGAGAGTGTGTGTGCGTATGTGTAGGTGTATGTAAGTAGTGTGCATATTGTGTGTGTGTGTATGTACAGGAGTGTGTGTGTGTGTGTGTGTGTGTGTGTGTGTGTGTGTGTGTGTGTGTGTGTGTGTGTGTGTGTGTGTGTGTGTGTGTGTGTGTGTGTGTGTGTGTGCCCACCTCCTGGCATACACGGTATTGGTCGATGGCCCAAACGGTTGGCACGTGGGTGGCAAGGAGCTGATACTGTGTGAGGGTGGCATTGCAGGCCCGGGCACAGATGAGCCGTGTTTTGCCGACTGCATTGTCTCCCACCACCACACATTTAATGGTTTCCACATTGGGCCGCTCATAGTCAGTGTCTATATCCATGGAGAGTGCCCTGTGCAGAGAGAGAGAGAGAGAGAGAGAGAGAGAGAGAGAGAGAGAGAGAGAGAGAGAGAGAGAGAGAGAGAGAGAGAGAGAGAGAGAGAGAGAGAGAGAGAGAGAGAGAGAGAGAGAGAGAGAGAGAGAGAGATTTAGTTCAAACTGAATGGAATAAAAAATTAATTTAGATGGTTGCAGTTTCTATGCAATGACAGCCCGAAATATAGGAGGTTGCTCTGACCCGCATGGGGTCAAACAAGTCCTGGCTCTGCAGGTTTTGCCAAGGCTCAAAGCCCCCATGGCTGTACTGACCAGTGTACCCAGGCTGCTGCCAAACTCCTCCACAGAACAGACGGAGGTTTTCAGGCTGAGCAGTGGGGAGACAGCAGTGCTATTTATGTACCAGCACAGGAAGAGAGAGAGAGAGAGAGAGAGAGAGAGACATACAGGAAGAGAGAGAGAGAAGATAACATCACCCTCAGTGATTTAAATAAATAAACGAAAGACTGGTATGTGATAAAGCATCTACAGTACTTTGGCAAACGAAAAACATATCTTGGCCTCTTTGCAGCAGTGAGAGAAAGCTCTCTTGAAGCAAATCTTTTCTATTTTAGAATAAAATACCTCTGCACCTGGTATCAGTCATCTACTTCCTCCATGGTGTGAAACATCCTTTTTTATTTGCATGGTTTCCTCAAAATGTGATGCATAAATGTTTTTGCATACATGCAAGACTACATTGTTTCCATTTAATGGTATTCCAAATGATCTTCCCCGGAACACTGCAACCCCGCACATAACGTCTGCTGAATATAAAGGGACAGGATACTTGAATGAATCCGAGTGACTTATTAATTATTGAATGACCTGATGGACTCAAAGACAATGGTTATATTTGCTTTCATCCCGTTCTATCATCGTCTTCTAGAATGAACCAGGCATCACACACCAAGTCACAACAAGTTTTCCTATTGAAATAGAAAAGAGCTAGAGAACCAAAACCATAACTTATGAAAAGCTTCATCTTCAAATCCCCATAGCCCTAAACAGATTACATGCATTCATTGCATGCCACAACAAATAGGCTCACGACCCATATACAAGCATATTCCTTGGAAAGACTAATTTATTTAGGTGATATCGACACTGCAGCACTGAGAGTCCAGTCAAACCAACCCATTGGCTCTTGCCAACTGTACAAAGACCCAAATCCCCATAAATGGAGCCCCTGAAACATTCATAAAGGCTGCGGCTTGTTACTCCATTGATGTGGATGCTAGTGTAGGCCTGCATTGACAGACACCAGTGTCTATAAATGGCATCTATTCATTAAACAAGCAAGCCATGTGCACTGCTGTAGAATCCAGCCAGCCATGAATCGCTGTGACCACAAACCACAGTTTCTCCCAAACACATCTTTCATCCTGTCTAATACGATGCCTGTTGCTGAAGCTCGAGAAAGCCTCTTAAATATTTGATCACAAATACATATACATGGATATACATTTCCATGAAAAATACAACCAAAAAATAAAGCTGCCATCTTAAAGAAGCAGAACAATCAAATACAGGTGTAAAAAGAAGGAGAACACCTACATTAATTTGTCTGACCTGTAGGCGACTGCCAATTGGAATAAACTGTGTCTGTGTTCAGTCAGTGTGCTCTATGTGGAGGTGAAATGGTCTTGCCTGCGTCTTTCCAAAGTTATGAATAATATGTCCACCACACACCAGTACCACCACAACCACCTGTCCAGGGACGCCCCAACCACACACACACACACACACACACACACACACACACACACACACACACACACACACACACACACACACACACACACACACACACACACACACACACACACACACACACACACACACACGGCAGTGCGCTGTGCGTCAGGTATACCAGATAGCAGGGTAATAAAAAGGGCAGTAAACGCATCTAACGGATATCCAACTGATGAACGTGGTGGTTGTTTAGGAAGACAGCTGCAGAGGACTTTGAATGAGGCGGGGGCGGGTAGGGATACTTTCAGTGCACAATCGGTGGCATTAATAACATCAGCAGTATAGCTGACAGACAGGAGGACCACGGTGGACATGGGCATTTGTGGAACGCCTCACAGAAAATAACAGACGGATGAGAGGGGGACGACAAAGAGAGACTGAGAGAGTACACACACACACACACACACACACACACACACACACACACACACACACTGTATATCAATCTGGGTACAAGCTGTAATTGAGCATGCTCAGGGGAAATCACAGTTTTCCTCTCCACCTTAGATGCTCCAGTACAGTTTGCCTTGAAGCACTGTGTGTGTGGAGTGTGCTTACTGTCCACGGACGGCCATGGCCTTTTTTATAGTAGCCGTTTGGCCCTAGTCTATGTTCTTGTTGACGACAGAGGGCACTGGACACAGAACTGAACTCATGCAGATGGTAGGAACGGTTCTCTGTTTTTTTTACGTCAATCCTTGCTGATGCTGAGCTGCGCTTCCTTGGTGCCGAGGAGGAAGGGATAATTTGTCATCGTCATCTTTTATAGGAGGTCTTTGACCAACACAACCTCAGCTCAAATGCGTCCCTATTGAATAAACAACAACAACAACAACAACAACAAGAACGATCACAACAGGAGTGTAGGAAGTAGTAAAAGTATGCATCACATCTTCATCTGACGCACAGTTCGCTCGCCGAGATCGTGGATATGATTGCAGGATTTCTGATGCTTTACAAGGTTAAAAAATTCAGGTGTGTGCAGCAAGCGACAAACCACCACATGCACCGTGAGCGCGGGCCGTGATTACGTCATTTCTGGTTTGTGCAATCGCACACAGTTCATGCACACTGACAAAAAAGGAAACTATGCAGAAAAAAAGAAAAGAGTGAGTGCAGTCAGTGAAAGGTCAGGGAGACATCCACTATCACTGACTGATTTCAGCTAAACGTGCTTGTGTGCGTGCGTGCCTGCCTACATGCGTGTTAATTAGCTCAGGGCCAATCAATGAGCCTTGGTAGGATGTGGGAGCAGTTATGTAACAGAGAGTAGAGTAAGATGTCTGGAAACTTTCTGAGGGGGATCCATGGCTCGAGCCTCCAGTGCTCTGAGAGAAGTGGCTTTAGAGGAAACAGCCCCCCCCCCAGGCTATTGTTTGATGGATCATGTGGTAGGCCAAGAACTTACACAATGCAAACATAAGCACTGGCTCAAGCTTATATGTATACGATCTGTAGAATGTTGGTGTATTTTAAAATAAGCTGAAATCTAACAGATCAAACCAATGTGAACTGCATACACATGCATATTACAAATACATAGAAACAAACAGATGCACAACAGAAAAGATGTGCGTGTGGAAATGAATGTGCATGCACAGCGTGCATGCACATTCAGGTTCATTTCCATGCGCCCATCTTTCCAATGGCAGCCGTTATGACGACCAGACATCACCAGGGCCGCCCAGGGTGCCCGGGGGAGCAGGAAGTAACAGGCAGCTCAGGTTTATTTTAAATCAGTTCGGTCTAGAGCTCACAGATGTCCAGACCGCAGCTGTTTGATTACAGCACGTTCTCACAAAGAAAATACAATGGTGATTATACACACTCTTCCTGTTTACATCTGTGGTTGTGTGTGTGTGTGTGTGTGTGTGTGTGTGTGTGTGTGTGTGTGTGTGTGTGTGTGTGTGTGTGTGTGTGTGTGTGTGTGTGTGTGGTGGCCCATCAAAGGCTGGTTGTGGGTACATGCAGATTCATGCATGTGCCTGTGCAAGGTATTCACATAACCCACACGGTAAAAGGGTGCAAAAGCGAAGGCTATGACATGAGTGTTGAATTAGGTTGGTGTGCGAGCGTGCGTGCATGTGTTTGGCTCGCAGAGGGAATATGGTACAGGAGATCCAGCCAGACACAGAGACTCATGCATAATTTGGGTTTTGTGTGCGTGTGTCTCAGGAGTGCTTTGCCTCAAGCCAGAGGGGGCAATTCATTACATTCAGAACCATAATTCTGTCACTGAACGTTTGCTTTAACTTCCACGTCATCCTCTCTTATTGTGCTATGTCTGGTTAGTTGGCTCAATAGTCTCCCACACCGTGCGACCCACTGACCTATACCCTCCCTTCCTCTTGTTCACTCAGCCTTGCCGTCCCGTCCGCTCCGACACAACAACACTATCTCACCCTTCACTTCATGTCCCTCTCCGTCCACACACCCCTCCCTCCTCCCACCACTGGCCATTGTTCCTCCTCTCACAGATTTGCCAGACATAGACACAGTTCAATTTCATACTGCTACTCGGACCATATTCCAAACTGGTTTCAATGACAACTTGCCCTACTTAAAGGCAAGCCAATGAATGGATATTTCCAGATTGATATACAGTGTGTGTGTGTGTGTGTGTGTGTGTGTGTGTGTGTGTGTGTGTGTGTGTGTGTGTGTGTGTGTGTGTGTGTGTGTGTGTGTGTGTGTGCGCGCAGGACAGTAGCTGCCAGGGGCCCAGCTGGCTCAGACTGGTTACATAACTTATCTGTCTGTTGCCTTGTCATCCTGTGCGGCTGACAGTAAACTTCAGCCTCTCTGGCTCAGGTCTCACGCACCAGACAGATGTGCAGTTGCGCACACATACACACACAAACACACACTTTGGTCTGGTGCAGAGAAGTTTAAGGACTATGCATCTAACTAGGTTGTAACAGCTTCCATTTTTGCATACGACACTGTAGTACTGCATGGAACATTCTGATAGAGGAGTGACACATGATGGCAGAATTATGTAAATCATTACAATGACCTGAGTGGGCTTCAAATTACCTTATCAGTTAAGTTAGGTAGACCATGTATGGACCACCCTTAACGATATACAAAGAGTAAAAGAGTCTTATATATTGATGTGTTGATCCACACATGGACCACAGTTAATGAAGATTTCTCATACCACTTCGCTCATACTCCTCTCTTCAATGAATACCAACTCAGCTCCACAAACAGCTGACCTCATTTTTATCATCCCTGCCCCACCCAACCCCCTGGGTCCATATATATCTCCAACTCACCATCCTAAGATCGCTCTTCCCATTCCTTTAAAACTCTGCCCAACTTTCAAGTCTTCCAACTTAAGTTATAATAATAATAATAATACATTTTATTCATAACGCACTTTACATCAACTTAATGACCCCAAAGTGCTAAGTTATAATTGTATTGTTATCTTTACACATTTTGTTATAAACAAAGTTGTGTGTTACAGTATTAACTATCCTCGAAAGGCTTCAAAACTTTTCCCAATCACCCCAAAAAAAAATGAAGAGCTCAGAAGCTGATAATGAACCACAAATAGTTAAAAGGCTTCTGCGCATCACATAATGCTGGACACAAACCAGTCTTAAGACTGGACGGAGACAACACACCTACCCACACCACCAACTCTAAAAATCACTGGTGTGGAAAATAAACAAGCTCATAAATGTCTTGTGGCTGCAGTCCAACACGGACAGGTGCCTTAGATCACAACATTCTCGTCAGTCATGTGATCCTGGCTAACGATTCCATGTGGGTCCATCCCAGGCTATCTCCATGGGCTGATGAAACAGGTCAAAGACTAAGCATTTGATTTACCTCCTCGACGATACACCACCCAACACAAAAGACAAATCGACTCGTGTTCTGATATCACTGTGCTCATTCAAGGCCAACATAAGCCTGCAGAATAGAATAACACAATAAAGTGCAAGACAGTGCAGCGTCCGGGTACCAACGCGTAGATATATAATTGATATACAAATTGATTGCCTCTTCTTTCATTTCTAAATCATATAAACCACTTCTTGTGCATTTAAAATTAAACAACTGGCACAAGCCCACCTATTGATGGGTTTTGTACCAGGAGTGGGCGGCTATTCTTGTGTTTACACTGCATTTGATATCCATATGAGGAATAATGTTACACGTCTTCATTGATAGAACAATACATACAACCCAGGATTTAAAAGCAGTGATAAATCGGACCAACCTGTGCATAACAATGATGTAGTTGCTTGCAAATCAATATAGGCCAAGGACAAAATACAACTTGATAGAGTCTAATAAAAAAAGCGAAAGGTTATGCAACATCAATTCCATTAGTTGTTTCTGGTCTTTGGGGATCTGATTAACAACCGTGTAATGACACAAGCTGAGCCATTGCATGCAATCTTGTATTAAATCATCCACAATTAAATCTTAGTCAGTATGATACCAAGTGCACACAGCTGAGACTTCTGCTGACACACTGCTAGAATCACTGCGTATCAATGAACTAATCCTCGTCCGTCCGCAGCCATTCATAACCACCTGACTCATTCATTGGGTTGGGGAGCGATTCAGTGAAAAACAAAAAAACTAACTGGCGATAACCTAGATAAAGTCCGTCCAACGAGGCAGCGCATCAACTGCCTGGAAGTTGATTGACAGACACCTTGCCTAAGGCGCAAAGCCCGTCCGGTTATACACACACACACACACACACACACACACACACACACACACACACACACACACACACACACACACACACACACACACACACACACACACACACACACACACACACACACACACACACACACACACACACACACACACACACACACACACACACACACACACACACACACACACACACACACACACACACACACACACCGAACAGCAAAAACAAGTCGATAAGACATTACGCGTGAGGGAGCCCACGTGGGGTGTACATTGTGGCATTCTCAACATATGGGGCAGCCTTTCTCTGATGTCTCAATGAAGAGACTAATTGCCTACATGATTTCTGCCCGTTATGGTTTGTGCACTATAGAATAACAAGACGAGCATGTGACCCATCAGGGAGTCTTGAAGGAGTTGCCCTACCTGCCGACGGTTCCAGTATTGACCCACATGCCAATCTGCGTCCCGCAACGGAAAGAAAACAGACTCTCGAAATAAAAAGAGGTTGCAGACCGTTGTTGCAGATGGGAGGAAATAGACTTTTTGCGGATGTCGCAGAACAAGTAGGCTACTTGTCACAGTGGCAACATATTCCTATTGCATAAATCGCCCGGCTAGGCTGACCTATACTTCTCCAAACGTGGTAGGTTGGACGTTTCGCTACAGACGTGAAAATATAATTGTCACATCCCTTCGTTTGGAGCAGAATCGAGACACAGACTAGGCACAGGCGTTAATAGTCCAAGCCACATCTTTTCTATTGTTGTTTCTCCGGAGTATATCCTCCGCGACACGCCCACAACAATCCGCGTCAGAGACAACTCTTCGACAAGTGCTTGAGTTGGGGAGAGGCGGGCCAATCACAGGACAGTTAGTGCGACTGGACCGGCCCTGATACCGCGTCCTCCCGCCCCGTTAACTCCGTCACGCCTGAAAACACGGTTCAATGTTAATATAAAGAAATGGTACCTCGACAGGTGTTATTTCTAAACCTAAATCAACGGTCACTAGGGCAGCTTAAAATAACTTAATATATTAAGCAGCATATTCAATTGAAGAAGATATTACATTGACACATGAGAGCAACACTAACAGTGGGGCCTATACTATTCAGTATAAGTAGTGTTGGCAACATATTATAACAGTTTAATAGATAATAATGTAAGGTAGTCCTACTCTTCGTTGTGCTTAA
The DNA here is from genome assembly GCF_031168955.1 of Gadus macrocephalus. Lineage (NCBI taxonomy): Eukaryota > Metazoa > Chordata > Actinopteri > Gadiformes > Gadidae > Gadus > Gadus macrocephalus. The sequence continues at coordinate 13,800,437 of NC_082387.1, forward strand.
AAGAGAATTGTTGACCCATGGTTTGTTGTATTGAGTCACTAATATTGTATGTGCTGGCACAGGTTTGCCTTTCCCAATGTTTACTAATTGCATTATACGCATGACAGAAATGGAGACACAAATTAGTTTTAGCCACAATTAACATGTTATTCAAGTTTGAGGGAGAAATCAATTTAGGCCTTTTAGCTTGGTCAATTGCCCTTTAGAAGCCACTCAACCTGTCGTCAATGCAGTTTATTTTTAACTAAGTGTAAATGCATCAGCCCCTTTTGTGTGTTGCTTCCACTTTTAGTCATAGTTAACGACATGCATTACATAGGCCGTCGTTCTTATGCAACCCAGAAAAAACTGCTATCCAATTTCAAAGAGTGACCATGGCCGAAAGAAGACAGACATCTACTGGTCGAGTGCGGTACTGACTGTTCCGTAAACAAAGGCTTTCTAATGAAGCTAGATCAATCTTGCGTGAGAATCCAGGGGGCTATTGGTGTGAAGCCGCAGGTGATTGCAGAGTTGTGGGAAGGAAAAATAACATCTAATTAATGTCGTTGAAACTAAAATGAACGTCATCAGATGGCTCTATTATCCTTTCCACCTAAATATCCATGTCATATAGATCAAGATTGACCACATGCATAGAATGATGCGATTGAAAGCTACTGGAATCAACGTATCCGCCCTTTGCCCTTTGACTGTATTGACAATCCCCTGACAGCGTCATAAAGCAGCAGCAGCCATGCATTATTTACTACTAGAGTCCCGTGTGGATGAATCCATAGAGGGAAATAGACATGCATGTTGTCAAAATGCTTGTAATCACAAATAACACAACAACAACAACAGAAGACAGCCAAGCTTTGCAGATGTTATGTTGATGTTTTCTTACTGGTCAGCAACCCCCCCCCCCCACAACCACACACACACACACACACACACACACACACACACACACACACACACACA
>NC_082387.1:13813899-13886950 GCF_031168955.1 Gadus macrocephalus
CTTACCCGTTCCCCAGCAATGCTGACCTCTGCGCCTCAATTAAAAAAAAGGAATATTGACTTGCCATATCTGTAGCCTAATATGCTGTCGCTCAAAGACAATGTATTCCCTCGCATACCCACGGAAGTTCGAGAAACGCATTCCTCTTTTCGTGCTTTAATGAGCCTGTATTGTAGGTTGGTACTACTTTATAAAAATATATATAAAAAAATACAAAAAATCCTTTGTTTGTGTCTTGGATTCCGCCCTTAGTTCAGTCGCACTTTGACGCGTGTGTTCAGCGTGTGCCTTTACGAGCGCTTCTCACCAAATCCTCGCCAGAAGTTTAGTCCTCGCTGGAGGGGTCGCTGCTGTCTCTCTTTCTGTCGCTCTCCGTCTCTGTATGTGTGGTGGCAGAGCCACTTATGCACCACTCTGGACCAGACATCGACCAACGCCACCGCTGCCTATCAACGAGCACCGTGACGACAGCTCATTGCCAGTCACTCTTACGAGCACCCCCCTCCAGCCCCCTCCTTTCATTCATAAAGTGGAGAGGCCGGCCTCGAGACAAGGCTGTGCATTTAAATGATGGGGAGTTGCACACAGAGCAGCTGGTTGAATTTGGAGCAGTGAAATGTAGCGTGGGTCAGAATTGAAATGTTTTAACTTGAACTTTTAAAAATCTGACTTGTCGACATTAATCTAAAACAATATAATCGGGACCCCCCCTTTATTCTTCAATAATTAACCCTACTCTTTCTTTCTCTGTCTCTTTCCCTCTCTATTATAGGCCTATCTATTTTTATAGCTCACACATGCACACACACAGTCATGCAAATATTCACAACTGATTGTATCGGCTTTACTGAATATTGCACATATCTAACATACTTTACTTACCTGTCAGAAAATGCAATCTTGCAGCAATCCCCCACCTTGGTGGACATCCAAGGCCGCCTTAATGCACGGGCTTGCCTGGGCTGAAGCCCCAGGGCCTACGCCGATCGGGGGGCCTATCATGAGCTGCAGTAAAAAAATAAATAATAATAATATATATATATATATATATATATATATATATATTTTTTTTTTTTTTTTTTATATTTTATACTGGCCCATGATAGGCCCCCAGATCGGCGAAGGCCCAAGAGAATGTGATTTTTTGTTTGGGGCTTACAAAGATCAGAGGCCTATCATCAGCCTCCCCCCCGTCCCCCGCCCCCCCCCGTCCCCCGTCCCCCGTCAACAACGGCAAAATGTCGGAAATAAGTTACACATCTTCATTGTAAGATCCCCTCTCAGGGGGCCTACGAAACCTCAGCCCCAGGGCCCAATGGCAGGTTAAGGCAGGCCTGTGGACATCACTACTCCCAGTTGGTTCTGATGTTATCAGACACATTCTCAACTTGTCTATCTGTTCCTACGTGTCCATTCACTAATGAATTTGACGCATGAGTCATGCATTGGGACCTCGCTGGATGCCTCTTAATACTCAGTAGCTTTAAAATTTTCTTTGATTAATATATATATATATATATATATATATATATATATATATATATATATACTGGACATTTAGGAAATGTGTTCAGCCCTGCTCTAATGTATTCGCCTGCAGTCCTGTTTCATCAACCTTCCCTACTTGTAACTCAATCAGGATGTCGGGATGATTCTGTGCTCATTCATCCTATGGACCAGAACCTAAGTACCATTGTGGTTTCCTACATACAGTGAGGGTAGGGTCTTACCGATTATGCATAGGGCTTATATGACCTTGTTCCTGGATTTCCCTGAATGTAAGCTGAGGCTAAATTCACATCTAACAATGGATGGATCTCTTGCCCTTACCTGTTAGATCTTATCAGAAGGTCAGTTTGCATGACGCACTACCTCCTTCCATGCACATCAAACATAACCTTTATGTTTCTCTATGTCTCTCTATGTTATGTAGCGCTATATAAATTCAATCCATCATTATGTTCAAGATGCCTGTTCAGGAGATCACCTTAAACCACTGTGGTGACGGGAGAAACCTCCAGTGGGACTTGCTACTGCTTCATCTGGCGTGTGTATATTTGATCCCAAAGTCTGGACCTCAGGTTATGACCAGCAGGCCATGAGAAAACATACTGTTTATCAAAACGTTCACGTGATATTTTCCGTGCTGCACTTAGAAATAGCCTAGGCAATGGCAATTTTTGCACAAAATAAACACTTTTAAAGATACACTTTGTGTCCTATCATTGATAAATGCTGCTGATCACTGACTTTTTTCAGGGTGTGTGTGTGTGTGTGTTTTTGTGGCAGGTGCACGCGTGCTTGCGTGTGTGCGTGCATGTGTGTGCGTGCATCTGTGTGTCCATGCAGTGCTCTCTAGAAACGGTACACCCTGGGTCATATGATTGTGTGCACAGTCTGTTCATTTACCCACACTCATCAGCCTCTTTGTCCCCTCTCACCTCCATGCTGCTCACACACAGGTGGACGGTGAACTTTTATCTCAATGTGTCTTCTGCAGCACTTTTTTACACCAGCACCATTGCCCTCTGCCGCAGTGCTATTGATGCTGCCCTGGGGCCACAATAGGGAGACAATGGACATCTCCACACAGTTCACCCTACTGTCTATCTGTCTGTCTGTCTGTCTGTCTGTCTGTCTGTCTGTCTGTCTGTCTGTCTGTCTGTCTGTCTGTCTGTCTGTCTGTCTGTCTGTCTGTCTGTCTGTCTGTCTGTCTGTCCCTCGCTCTCTCCGTCTCTCCTGAGGGAGGTGAAATGCTGATCATAGAGGTGTAAGCAGATTTTGTGTCAGCAGATTTTCTTTTTAAAACAAAGAGATGCATTGTGCGTGTATGTGTGTGTTTGTTTGTGTGTGTGCATGAGTGGTTGTGTGCATTGTAACCACACTCATGAGTGCATAGACATACAGACACATTGGCAGACATACCTGCATACACACAAACACACACACACGACACACACACATGCATGCATGCGTACGTACACCAACAAAGCACACACACACACACTATTGATATTGTTATTGTGTGACTCAGATCAACTAACCACACCGGTAGGGTGGGTTCACACCCTTTGTCCACTGCCCACAATGACTTATGACAGTGAGTGTGAACCGACCACAATAGCTTTCCATTCACCTCAAAGCCTCTTCATTCTTGGACAGATCCCACAAAGCACTGGCACAGGACTACCAACTGTAGTCCACTGGCCCTGCTGGGTGTTCCTCTCTTTCCCTCTGACATCACAGCCCCACAGCAAGGGCATGGCTGAGCACAAGGTCAGCCTGTTTGAGTCATCACACTCACTAACACAGGGAGATTAGTGGGACTTGAAACATTTACTCCAGGAAGATACGGTTCAGGAAAACCAGAGAGGCAGACTATCCCCTACAGGAATGTCACCGGGAGGTCAGTCCGTCCGGAACATCAGGTTAAGATGAAACTGCCGCTGTTTGATGTTTGTTGTTTGTTGTCATGAGTAAGTTATGCGGAAGTTAGTATGAATGAATTTCCTGCATTGAATTACAAGCAACAAGGAAGGTGGTTAAACTGCAACCAACCAAGGACATGATACTCATGATATCACTCCCATGGTGCACAATGGGGAAGAAAGACAAATGATTGATATAAAATAACAGATACTTGTGTATCTGTTATTTTTAGGTGCATTGGCGTGTCTTAGCTGATTAGTCTGTCTGGTCGGATTAGCTCTCGAGGTAGACCGGTTGAATTACATATCCTAGTTCGACTCCGGCTCCTCCCAGCTGATTTGTCGAGTTGTCCCTGAATAGCCGGTTGTCACCTTGTATGGTTGACTCAGCTGTATGTGTGTGTGTGTGTGTGTGTGTGTGTGTGTGTGTGTGTGTGTGTGTGTGTGTGTGTGTGTGTGTGTGTGTGTGTGTGTGTGTGTGTGTGTGTGTGTGTGTTTGTGTGTGTGTTTATCTGTGTGCATATGTGCATGTAATACTTACATGCTTTACTCATCCATATATGTATATGTGTATGAATAGTTGTAAGTCGCTTTGGATAAAAAGCATCTGCTAAATTCCCTAAATATGGTGCATTTTTATTACAATGATACCTATTTTTGCTTATAATTGTTGTTTTTGCTTTTGATATTATTATCATTGTTTTCTATTAATCAAAAATAGCCATGGTCTCCCCTAAAGGGTAGCATGTGTTTAACTGTGAGGGAGACTAATGCTCACAGCGAACATATGTGGGATCTCTGTGGGGCCAGGTGCCCCGCTGTCAGTCCGAAAGCAAGATCAAAAGGACAAATGACCCCTATGCCGCCCATCCACCCGTGCATCGCCCTGGCAACGGATGCTGCCTTACCCCCGCCCACTTTTCAAGCTCTGTCAATGTTTCCACCAACGCCAAACTCTCTGTTCCTGCTGGGCGCCCCTGAAACGCTATGAATAGCCGCTTGCTTCTGTCCCGAGCCGCCGTCGGCCCGAGCGGGCAAGTGGTCTCGACGAGGAGCGGCGCAGGGCTTCTGACCGGCGTCACGCACGGTCGCCATGGAAACAGGCATGAGTACAGCTCCCTGTGTCCTCCCGGTAACCATTGGTTGGGGTTCATTGAAGACGGAGAGAGAGAGAGCTAGAGAGAGAGAGAAAGATAGTTATTGTATCTCTCCATCTCCCTCCTTGGTGCTTTCCTCTATTTCTGTATCTCCTTATATCAGCTCTTCTCGAGCAGGCTGCTTTTTTTTTTGTTCACCACCTGGTTTCTCTTTGTCTTTGTCTCTCCCTCCCACCTCTCTTTGTCCCTCTCTCACACAGATAAACTCACTCACACGCACACACACACATCCGCTACATAATGCACTTTAGATGGGAACTTGTCAGAGGGGAATATGAGATTAGAGAGTTTCCATCCGGGTAGTTGATGTGTTTATATGATGTGTAAGCGGAGTGCAAACCCCAGCTGTCATCCCTTCTACCTCTGTTTCCTGTATTAGTGGATCAACCTGCAGGACTACTTTGTTCCCACACATACTAATGACCAGAGCAGGCAGAATATTTACTTTATATCTATAGTTACAATACAACCAAAACATTCAGTGACGACCTCAGAAGCATTTGCCTTCATCCAAAAATATTGTTTAAGCGTACTTATAATCATAATGTAAAAATGTATCAACTCAATAAATAAGTATTCATTAATAAATGAATATACTGGAACATTCATGACGGCATAATAAACCAACAAGTAAACATCTCATAAAGCTTTAATAAATCAAACAACGTCAATAGGGGTTTGCTCACACCTGACAGAACAAACACAAGCTACCAAACCAATAATAATACACAATGCATCACCATGACTGAGGAGCTGTGTCTGATTGCTCAGTGCACCCTAACTTCCTCTGCTCTTCTGCTGCCCCCTCTTCCATTAGAGGCTGCGGTCAGCTGGGCCCCAGGAAGCCTGTGTGGGTCAACGGGGCTTTTCCGTAAGCAGACGTCCGCCTGGTTAACTGAGTGCAGTGTAGGTCTTTCCGCTTCATGTATCACTTATGTGTTTGATCACATATCGTTCACGCTGCCCCAGCCTGCTAGGCAACGGGCCGGGTTGTGTGTTTTGTGTGTATGGTGTTTGTGAGTGAGAAAATGATCAAATCGAATGGTTGTTATCTGTGTTATGGATGAGAGGCCCATGGGGTAAATCGCCTCAGCGTTCTGTCTTTTTTTAGTTAACTTATCTTTCATCACTTGTGTGATTTATCAATTGCTCATGGATGGCATGTGTGGCCATTAAATTAGATGTTAATACCGGTAGTGTGTCTGTATAAAATGGTTCTTTCCTTTTGAGTTCAAAGTTTATTACTCCTTCAATTTAAAGTAAACTATCTATGCAACTTTTGTCTGTAAAACATACATCTAGAAACACAAGTTCTAGTCAGGGACAAAAATCCATCAGTCTGGAAACTTGCTCTATAAATATATCACCATGAGCCGTGCCATCCCACACACACACACACACACACACACACACACACACACACACACACACACACACACACACACACACACACACACACACACACACACACACACACACACACACACACACACACACAGCAACAACGTCATCCATCCAAACAGTGGCTGGTGCTATAGCAACCATGCCATCCCAGTACAGATGGCCGGCCCTGATCATGTTTATTCTACTCAAATGTAATGCACTTAAGTCCCAATGCCTACCCATGCCTTCAAGATGATGCAACTGCAATCATGTGTAAGTGAGTTTGCCTAAGAATTTGATTGGTGGACGATTCTGTGATGGTAAAAATAAATGGTGCCAAGTGATTGTGTGTTATTTTTCACATGCATAGCCAGGTCTTTCAAGTCTGCTGAAGTTGGCTTGTGCATGTGAGGAGTAATATATATTTTTTGGAAGGCCTCTCTATCAATGTCATAAGCGAGCCAAATAAAGTATTACAGTTTTTCTCCATCGTTTACACACGTTTTCTGAAACTATAGCTCAATTTCTCAAAACTCTAAACACAAACCTGAGAGGAGTTAATCATTTTGTCAAAACTTTACAAATTATTCAGTAAACACAGCAATCGAATGAATATCTCTTAGAGATATATAATCTATAATATATTATATAATAGAGACCATCAATTAAACACTGGTGTGATCAATTCAAAACACTTCCATCAGTATACTATTTACATATGTTTTGGCTTTATGAGGCCATGTTACATATTCCAATGTATAAAATTGTTTAGAAATAGCTTTCTTTTTTAAAGTTGCAATTAGGTGGTACATATAGTATAAAGACTGTTGCCATATTGTAATACAATACTGTGAATAATCATATGAATATTGCATTGGCACAATCGTATCAGAAAAGATACAATGCATATTTTACAGTACAGTAATTGCACTGAAGTAAAATGACAGGACAACACAAACACGACAGTAAGAAAATGTTTAGACTGTCTTTCGGGTATGCAATGATGAAATCGATACGATACGATACGATACGATGTGTTTTTATTCATATCTTACAATCTAGTTGTACAAATTGACATTTCATTTGAAATTAAGATATGAAATAGGAGAAAACCCCAAAAAGCTGCAAGGAGCTGCTTGTCGGCGGGGAAACCAGAGACAGGACAAGACATAAGGTAGACGGGAAACATGGACAAAAAATACATAAATAAAAAATATAGTACACAAACCCAAGGTATCGCCGCAGTATCCAAATGGATAGTGCCACTTCACCTCCCCCCCACCCCCCACCCCCCAAACCACAGTAGGGAAAGTACTAGAATTGCGTTATTTAGATATATTAAAAAGGTGTGATACGTGATCTTTAGACATATTTAGACAGGAATTGTTTTTTAAGCTTTGTCTTAAAGAGCTTGAACGATTTAGACATCTTTACATCTTTTTCCAGCTTATTCCATAACTGGAATCCCCGGCAACCGACACTAAAGCTTGTGATTTTGAATTTTGAATTATGTGATTTTGAATTATCCCCGTGATCAGGAGTTTATTTCTAGTATTGTGTCTATACAGGGGATTGCAGATAGGAACAAGTTTACATAGACAGGCATTGGACTGGTTTACAACCTGATACACAATACATAAGTTTAGGAAAACATTCAGGTCGGCAAGCTTAAGTATGCCTGGGCCTTCAAAGAGAGGACCAGTGTGTTCTCTGAATAATCTCCCCATGGTTTATGATTTCTTTACTAGATTCTTTGCCATTTATACGTACATATTGTTTTCTCTCATAAAGATAGTTTCTAAACCAATCCAATGCAACACCTCTGATACCATAAAAATAAAGTTTATGAAACAGAATCTCATGATCAATTGTGTCAAAGGCCTTTGACAAGTCCAAGAAGATGCCAACAGAGAGATCTCCTTTTTCAATAGCATCATATATATTTTCAGTTAAATCAAGAACCGCCATACATGTAGTTCTTTATTTCCTGAAGCCATATTGAGAAGAGTCAAGACTATTAAATTTGTTTAGGAACTTAATTAGTCTGGTGTATACAATTTTTTCAAATATTTTCGAAAGGGAAGATAGGATTGAAATGGGTCTGTAATTATTTAAATCATTTTTGTGCATGTGAGGAGTAATATATATTTTTTGGAAGGCCTCTCTATCAATGTCATAAGCGAGCCAAATAAAGTATCTTGCTATCTTGGCCATTTTTGGGACGGACCCCAGTGATAATGAAAGATTAATACTGTGGGCCAAAGGATCTGCAATTTCGTTAACAATGGCTTTTAGGATAGTACTGCAGATATTGTCGGTTCCTGATGACTGAGATCTTTTTATGCTCCTGATAGTTTCAGATACTTCAATATCATTTGTTGGCATTAAGTAAAAGGAATTAGGTTGACCATCTTTTAAATACTGGCTAAACAAGGCATTCAAAGGTTGAACTATGTTCTGGGCGAGGTTATTCCCAATAGAAGCAAAATGAGAGTTTAAGACATCAGCAAGGTTAGCATCACCTTCCGCCACGTTTCTCTCACCGTTCGAGACATCAGGTAACACAGTAATCTTTGGGCCCTTCCCGAGAACGTTGTTTAGCACCAGCCAGGTTTTTTTGGCATCGCCCTGTGATTTAGCCAGGAGTTCCGTGAAATGGTATCGTCTGGCCTTTCTAATCATTTGTGCGAGTTTGTTCCTAAATTGTGCAAATTTTATTTTATTTTCATCCGATGGATTTTCAATGTAACGTTTATATAAATTATTTTTATGAGAAATAGATTTTTTGATGTCCCTCGTGATCCAGGCGTTTTTATTTGTGGTGCCATTCACAACAACTTTCTCGGGGATGGTGCTCTGCATAGAGTCCGTTATTTCATTTACCAATAAGTTATAAGCGGTGTCAGGGTCACGGCAGCTGTAAATATGATCCCATGTTTTGTTTAACATGTTTTCACGTAAGTTTGTAAGTGTTTTTAAATTTAGAACCTTGGCTTTTTCTTTATGTAGAAAAAGTTTAAATTTATTCGAGAGATGCATGAATAGAACAATAGGTAGATGGTCAGAAATCTCCGAAAGTATTACACCAGAGTCAATGCTCGCGTTTTCTATGTTTGTGATGAAGTTGTCAATGATGGTTCTGCTTCGATTCGTTACTCTTGTGAAAATATTAATGGTGGGAAAAAAGGAGAAAGAATGAAGTGTATTTATAAAATCATTTTCTATTGTATCATCTTTGGAGATATCAACATTAAAGTCACAGAGTATGATACAATCTCGATTTTTATTATTTATGTGATATAGTGTTTCTTCTAGTTTTAGCCTAAATATGTCTGGGTTGAAACCGGGCGGTCTGTAAATGATACCAACAATAAGTTTTTTAAGCGTTTATAGTGTTCATCTAAATAAAGAGCGAGTCAGAATAGCCATCATTCACAGTTACGTTTTCACAAACATTTACGCAGTATTTGGATTTTACATACAAGCATATGCCGCCTCCAACAGAATAAGTTCTATTTTTGACCATTAGGTTATATCCACCTATATTTAAGCTATCAAGGTGAGAGTTTTCGTTAAGCTAGGTCTCACTGCAACCCACAATGTCAAAACTATGGTTAGTAGTAGATAGAAGGGAGTCAAGTTCCGTGTGGTGTTTAATCAGGCTTCTAATATTTGTGTGAAATAAGAAAAAAAAAAAATCTTATTCTTATCTACTATTTGATCAATGGTGTAGGTTTCACAGCTTATGTGTTCACCCATGTCGGAGAGATGCTCATCATCTCTAGCTAGATCTTCAAAGCCCATAGGTCTGATTATGGGGTAATCCCAACAAACCCAACAAAAGTAAACAATAGTTTACTTTTCAAGCTTGCAATAACTTGTGCAGAAACTACGCACACACAAATACACATAACATCATAGCACACACTCATACCCCCACACTCAGATAATACATGCAGACACATGGATGTGGTACACAAGCACGTACAAAAGGTCATGAAAATCAGAACTCCTTCCAATAACTCTAGAGTGGTAAAGAGTGTCTTAAAGTTGTTTTCAAGAACTGTCAGTTAACCCTCTAAGATCAGGGGCAAGAACCCCCATGGTACTCTGTTTCTCAGGTGTTTTCTGGTAATTCTCATGCTGGGTGTCTTTAGCTTTCAGACTGTTTACTCCTGGTGGGCTGTTGGTCGTCCCCACTGTTGCACCTGCTCCAGTTGAGACTTGGAGGCCTTGTTGTTGACTTTTCCTCTGTTGAGAAGCCTCCTGGTTCTTAACATCCACTATGTCAGCAACAACTGTGTCAGCCCTCTTCTTTGCTGGTGAGCTAATGCTTGATTCAGAACTTAATGATCTGTTATCTCTTGATCTCTTTGCCTGTAAGGCTTTTTCTGATTTGAGATAGGATCGAAATGAGGATCCATCAACTTTTGTTGTACTTCCAAACGAGTTGGATCGTTGACGGTTTGGCCTGGTGTCCCTTTTGACAGTTTAAAAAAGGTAACAAAGCAAATATATTTATTTTTACTGTAATACAGTAAAATGTTCAGCTGAACTAGGCCAACAAAGAATAAAAAAAAAGAATATAAATGAGGTGAAACAGATCTACATGTAAATCAGTATGTATCCCACCTCCAATCCTGATCAGGCCAAAGGACCATATCTACAACACAGTAGAGCTCACCAGGTCCTCTTTTATGCTCCGACACATGATTGAAGTGTTTTGCAGTTTGAACAGGTGAGAAGTGAGTTAGACTTATTGGTAATTAGTTGTTGCGTTTTGATGGCCAGTATGATCCAGGAGAACCAAGTGTGATAAACGATGAGATTTGTGCTTAGAGTTTAGCAAAAATGTGAAAACAGTGGAACTCTGCTTAGAGTTTAGCAGTCTGGGGTCTTGTAGTTGATGCATGAGCTTCAAGTTTTCAGAATTGTGTGCAGTTCCATTTTTTGTGTTTATACAATCAAGGAAACTGTAAGAGTAGACAAACCATTGCTGTGATTCAGCTTACAATCCCAATAATCAGCATTGCAGTGACGGTGGTAATTCTCAGGCAATTCTTAGACTCAGTTTCCAATGAATAGCAATAATTCTTTTTTTGTTATAACTATTTTTTCATGTCCAATAACACATATACCTGAACACACATGTATTACAAATGCAAAGGGGCGATTCACATTTGTTTGAGGCATCATGCAACAGGCTAGTACGATTTTTTCCAAAAATGGCTTGAGGATACATACCATAAGCATGTGAAAGGTTAGAGGTCAGGTTAAACTGGTTGGCTTGTTTGTTGCCTCTATGTTTGAGACAAGGTTACATGTTTTTCATATTTTCCTGTTTGTCTGTCTCAATTTAACTCTTTTATTTTATACTTATTCTTACTATACAAGTGGTTGTCACGCTTGGATAGGTCTATATAGTGCCGCCTGACAGTACTTTAATACTCACATGGGATTGAAAGATGAAGTTATTATCCTCCCTATAACAAATATGCATGATGCAATGAGTGGCAGCTTTTGAGTAGCCTATCACAGTGCTGCTACAGTGGACAGCTGTGCTGCCCAGTGAGTGGGCCCGGGGCTAGGGAGGCCGGGACATCACAGTGGATTATTGACCAATCACAAAAGCAAAACATTCTCATTTGTCCTCTCTGTACTTTATTTCATCTGCTTCACGTTTCAGCACAGTGAACTTCTGCTGACCTCGATCTGGATGTCAGCTGGATGTCAGCTGTCAGCTCTCGTTAAATCTCTTTAAATTGAGTCTGCCACCATTTCCATTTTCATTCCCCCCTTTTGTTTTTGTACGACTTCTTTCTATTTCAAGGTTCAATGGAGTTCATTACATAACAGTCATGTCCACATAAACACCACATATTGATAACATAGGCCCCTGATCTCTCCCTCTTCAGTCAGACATTGACAGAGTGTGTGTATGTGTCTGTCTGTCTGTCTGTCTGTGTATGGGCGCGTGCGTGCTTACATGCATGCGTGGGTGAGGGGGAGAGAGATAAGAGTTTAAAAAGTATAAAAATAGTACAAAATGTGTGCTTTGGTAAATAAACACTCATCATTTGACACGGTCAACAAACGGCCGTGTGACCCGTGAGTGTCTGTTGTCACGATAGGCGTCTGCCTTACATAACGTTCAGCTTTACATATATGGGTTCAAAAACAACCTTGTCAGCTGATGTTATGTGACCACTGTTGAATAACAGAACCAAAGGAGACCACTGATCTCACCCGACTCAGGCAGCGTATATTGTGAGAGACGGATGATGTTAACAAAAACTAACCGTGGAACGAATCAGCAAAGTCCCTTTGCTTTGATGTGTTGTTTATGTTTAAACTTGTCTGCGTACCCTATCTACCTTATTATGTAAAGGTCACAGGAGAAGCAAGGATCCACAATAATGTAAGATCACTTCACATTGTCAAAAAATCTAATTGAAAGTGATTTTATGAGTGTTTTTATATGTGACTGATGTGGTTGTTTTATATTATGTGACAGTCATGCTCTGACTCAGATACAATGTCAAGTTTTCGCTTCCTTTCCCAAGAGCCCCATCTATTGGCAAATACGTGATGTGCAATGAAAGTGCACATTCGTTGAATAAAACAAAACTAATACTCAACCAACTCCATCTACGATTAATTCAACGAGATACTTCATAAATACGTTTTAATCTTGATTTATAGCCGTGTAGACAATCATACTGAATACACTGCTCACTTTATTCTAGAATAAACAAAGCACTTCACGAAATGCCCTTTTTTGCAAACAAAACTCAAGTACCATCAACACAAAGTGCATTATGATATGATGATGAGGTATGCTATAAAATAACACTGACTTTATTGTGAACATTCTGGATATTAATGAAATAAAATTTGTTTGGGGAATATCAACTTCACCATAACAAAAACAAAAACAAAAAAAAACAAGAAACACCCACAACGTTTATACATACTCTGCGACTCCTTTTGATCAAGTCTCTGGCCTACGCCCTACCTGACCACCGATAGCTATTAAACATTCCTCGGGTCTTACTGGTCCACAGTGCTCCCGGAGCAGAGTGCCTCCTGTGTCGACATCAGAGTACGATGTACCTGTTCTCGCCGCGACGCCCTATGACTGCGTGTAGCGGATGATCTCGCTGAGGTCGTAGCCAGTGACCCCAAAGGCGTAGCCGTCGCCGTCACAGAACTTTGCGCCGCAAATCTGAGTGTCCGTCACACACTCATTGTACATATGGGAAATCTAGAACGAGATACAAACGCAGTGTTATTGAACCATGCCCTTAACTGTACACTGCTATACGTTGGCTTGTGTTCTCTAACCCTAACCCTGAGAACCACAGTCAGGGGAGGAGGAATGTTACCTCCACGGTGTTGGACTCTGGCGTCATCGTCAGGTGCCACACTCTGACGAACGAATCTTCGGCTGCAGACAAAAGCTGAAGCACATGAACAGTGTCAAACGAATGTTAAGTTATTTCGTGATAAATAACATTCACAGTTACAGTGTCACGATGCCGGTCAAAAGTGGGAAATCAACTATTTGACCACTGAGGCCAGCCATGCTAAAACTTTCCGCACTCAAGGTATTGTAAGATGCTTAGGATAAAAGCATCCACTCGAGGGCAGTTAGGATTAGAGTTCGGTCTGTTGTGCTTACCAGCCCAGAGAAAGGGGCGATATCAAGCGAGTAGATCCAGCGAGCATGGGCGTTGACCTCTGCATGCAGGATCCCAGTCACAGCCTCGTACAGACGGATCTGACCGGTGCCGTAGCCCGCCACCACCGTGCCCTTCCACAGCTTGACTGAGGAGCAGCTCATGCTGGAGTGGACCGTAACCAGAGGAGGGGAGGGGACAGCCGGGGACAGAGGCCGACAGGGGAGTGGAACATAAGAAGAGGTCAGGCATGGGAAGAAAAGCTAGAGGACGAAGAGGGATATTTTACTGATGCAACTGATTCAATTTTAACATAGACTAGTTGGGAATAAATAATAACGATGAAACTTAAACATAATAAGGGAAAATAAATATATATACATGAAAATAAACCTGTGATGAATAGTGTTGATAATAAATGGGACAGAAAGACACAATCTACAGTACAGACTCTAAAACCGAGTGGTGGTGAAACCGACTTACTCAAAGCCAGTGATCTTGTTGAGCAGCTGGAATTCCTCCCCAGACTTCCACACACAGAGCGTTCCAGTATCATCCGCACTGACCATGTCAGCAATGCACTCCTACATTTAAAAACAATAGAGTCATTGTGCAGGATAGCACAGTGGTAAGGGTACTAAATGATTTCATATTTTACAACATATCAAACAACATTCATATTGGATGGATACACATACAGTATATATATTTAGCATATTCAAAGGTAAATAAGAGGTTGTTTTTTTAGCTATGGTCTACCTGACTGCCAGAACACTCGGAAGCCATGTCTGTGATGGACTCCTTGTGTTCCTCCAACACCTCAGACAGGGTGATGTTCCCGCCTTTACTGGGGATGTCAAACACTAGGATCCCACCAGACGCTTCACCTGGATGGGGGATTCGAGACCCAGAAGGTAGAATGAGTAGGAAACATCATCCAAAGCTTCTCGAAGTAAGGAAAGAAATAACACATAAATGAGTACTCACCCACACATATGTAATTCTCTCGCACTGCTGCTATCCCTCTTGCAAACACTGCCTGAGCTGGGGCAGAAATAAGTAAATAATGATTTATAAAGCTAAAGCAGATTTGTAAAAATACAATGTTATAATAACATAAGCAAACTCTTGTTATAGGTAGCCAAATTAAAACAGACAGCTATTAGCACAACTATTGAGTGTAATACAACATGACAATTATGCAAACATGAAAAACAAGTTAGTTTTAATGATTTAACATCAATTGTCACTGAAACACTGGGCAAAATGTTAAAACTATTTGTATTTGTTTCATTTGAACACCTGTAGCGGTTTCCGGGGTATCCAGTGCATGCCAGTACACCATTATGGAGCCATCAGACTCATACATCTGAAACAACAACATGGAAAATGCCATTAGTTAGGGTTAGTGTACACACACTCACACTCACACACAGACAGACACACAGAAGAGGAGAGAGAGAACCATAACAACCTGAATACCCTTCTGGGACGTGAGCACCAGTAGGTCACGAGAGGGAAGAACACACCAGGCTGCCTGTTAGAAACATGGATCATTGATGGTGGAAAACATTGGTTGCATGATTCTGGTAAAAAGTAAACAGAAGAGACACATATTTACACCATATGCAAAGCATACACACTGGGTCAGTGAAGACACACACACACACACACACGCACCAATAAATGAACAAATTAAATAATGAATGTATGGATGACGGGCTGACCTGCATGATGAGAGAGTTGCTGGTGGCGACATTAGGCTCCTTGGACTGCAGCTGGCGGTGGGAGGTGTTCAGGCCGTCCCAGGACGCGCTTACTATGCTCACCGTGTTGGCATGCACCACCGTGAAGTAGGTGAGGCTCCGCGGGGCGATACGCAGCACGCTGAGGTTGTTGTAGAGCGCCGACGCGCTGTTCTTGATCTGTAAGCTCTTCTCTTTATGGTACATCTTGGAGAGCAGTTAGGTTGTTGATAAGGGGGTTTGGCAACCTGTTGTTCCTTTGATGAAGAACAATGATCTGGAGGACACAAAGTCAAACAGGCACAATTGGCTTCTTACTATGGGGATTTTATAAGGGATATTTTAATACATAAAAACACCACTTCTTGACCAAACGGTGAACAAGTATTTGAGGGTTGGGCGGTAAGCTAGTTAAAGTAAAATTTACAACTACAACTGCATGATGTATAAGGTAACGGAAGCTCTTAGATGATCGGATCTAACCGATATCTTAAGCAGAAGTTCACTGCACTATGGTCAAACCAATCGATAATGATCGGGTGTGTAAACCATGTTAGCTTACGATAGATAAACCGTTTAGGAAAAGCTGAGTATCTTCTTCGCGTCCTTTGCAGCCATAGAGACACAGATCTGCGTAACGCGTCACCAAACCACGTGTCACATCTACGTCGACTTGTTCAGTTGCTTGGCAACTCCCCTAACAAAAGACCCACCGTGGATGAAAACATAGACATGAAAAGGGCAAAATAACTCATAAAACATTTAAAAGCGCCTGGCATTCAGCGGGTAGGTATTTTCTTCTAACGTTTGCCACGATATCCACTTTTAAAAATGAGAAGGTCCCGTTGCGGTAACTGTAGGCTACTGGTAATGTAATGGTTCTTTAGACCTCTCTGTGCAGTTAGTTTAGGTAACGTTAGTGTGTAACTCGGGCCTATGTTTATCAAAGTATTTTTGGTGTGTTACTTATTAACAAAAAAAAGTCAAAATCAGCTTTGGAAGATCTCCCAAAACTCTTGAAGAGAAGAAACATTTTACATTACAGAAGGACACTGATTTTGCATTTAATTTTTCATGTTTTATCAAACGTTGTTTCCCATTCTTAACGTCAAGCCTCTCTGAATTAAGATGTCGCGCTCTGCATCCAAGTCCCGCGCGGACACTCGGGGCCCAAAAGCCCCTGTCCAAGCGGCCTCTCCTCAGAGCAATGACCCCCCCGTGGAAGAAGACGTGGTCCCCGGTCACCTGACCCAGACACAGTGGGAGGACTTGCTGAAGCTGGAGGAGACGGGGGAAAACGTTGAGGGGATAGTGGAGGACCTCATGGGCAATGTCATGGAGAAATGTCTCAAGTCACACATTCACAAACAGGTGACCCGTGTACTTTAGTGCATTCTTCACATCCATACAGTGAATCATAAAAATGAATATTTCCTCATGTGACAACTTTGCCCCCAACTTGCCTCCATCGTAAAACCCTGCCTATCTTTCCCTTGTTTAGCTTGTGGCTTTCACCGTATGCTGGGCCAAAGACTTCCTAGTCGAGGCTATGGAACTGGCTCTCCTCTACCGTGACCCAGGAGACGGGCCGGAGGAGGCCTTCTCCACTGCTGAAGACTCACAGCCGGTGCCTTCACCTATAGACTCCTGGGCCCAAGGCTGTGTGCCTGTTGTATCCATCAGCAGTCCTCCTCCTCTTCCTCCTCACGCAACTCCTCACAAAGTATGCTCTGTCATTTCAAATGAAATGTACTGCAGCTTGGTTTATTACTGTCCCGTATCTGTGATACCAACATTTCCCATCTGCAATCAATAAAGAACATGATACTATTTACTATTATTAGAATCATATTATTAATATTGTTCATTGCATGTAGTGCTTTTCAAGACAGCTAAAGTGCTTTGCATATAGTGACTGTGTTTGTGTGTTTGTGTGTGTTATTACATGAACAGATAACGAGTAGAATTACACTACTAACAGCTCCCAGAATGAGTGGAATCTAGGTTTGTGCGTGTCTTTTTTGTGTGTGTGTGTGTGTGTGTGTGTGTGTGTGTGTGTGTGTGTGTGTGTGTCTGTCTAGTCCTGTAGCTCATCTTATCTTTGTATTTAACAGGCAGCAGGGCTGGATAAAAAAGAGCCAGGATCTCCCCGGCCGCCCTGCCCAGAGGCCCAGCTGAACAGCTCTAGAGTACAACATGAGAAGCATAGAGAGAGGAGTGGCCCTGCAGATCACAGCCCTCACAGAATAGCCACCCCTACCCCACCAGGCAAAAGTGATAGAAAGAAAAAAATGAAGATTCTGCTAAATACTGCGGCCAAAGAATCAATCCAGTCCTCAACACAGTCCCTTTCCCGGTTGGTTACCCAAGGGGAGCAGGAGGAGGACAGGAAGAGGAGGGTTCGTTTGTCCACTGATGGGTTTGATTCGTTACCTGCGTCTGAGGGCAAGCAACCCGTGTCAAAGCGACATCATGTCCTCCAGCCCCTGCCTCTTGTCTCTCCTCAGTATGAGATCCTGGACACACTGCTCCCTAAAAGACAGACCATACATGGACTTCCTCTCTCAGGGCACAAATACACCAAACAGCGTGCGGTGTCAACCAGCATGAAGCTCAAGCCATTACCCAACTACACGGATAATAAGGCCAAGCTTCAACAAAGACCAAACGCCCAGCCCAGGACTGATTTCTGGCTTGAGCCCAGACACCATTCTACTCCCGTGGACAAGAGTGGTATAATTAGGTTTTCCGGAAGTTTGAGGCTAGACACCATGAATTTAGTACCAGGGGTTTCCCTCAATGAGTCACAGGGTCTTCAGAACAGTCCACTAAACGCTGGTACTCAGGTCTGTTTGGATAACATGGCTGAGCTGAGGCCCATACGAAGGTATCCAGCCTTGCCAAGCCTTACTACTGAGCAGCGTAGTACAGGTGTACCAGCTCAGGCAATGCCCCTCAAGTAACGCCAGAACGTGATCATGGGATGACTTTTGTTATATTTTTTCAAATAATAAAAGTACACTAAGAAGAATGTGATGCGAAGAGCTGTAGGTGGCGTTGTTGTAGGTCATGCACCTGTGTGTATATGTGAAAGGTGATCAATCAATTTGAAATCTGATTTTTTTTTTGGACATCTGAAGTAGCTCACGTAATTAGGCCTGCATGAAAGGCAAAATAATAATTAGGCTGCATGGGAAAAAGTACCGCCGAAAATGTTATTTGTAAAAACAAAAAAATATATATATACATATTCTGCTAACCCAAATAATAATCATAAGCGTTGACAATATCTCAATTTCTTCTGAATGATTTGATTAAATCAGTTTATCTACTATTACATCAACAAAGGGTAAGCAAAGTATAGCAATGATGACCATAATTAAACTCACCCACATTCAACTTCAAACTAATTAAAAAGCTTGGTGGGCAATAAGAAAATTATAAAAATACATGTTTTTAATTTATAAATATATCATCACTTTTGCAACTGCCTTTCTTAAACATACGCTGTCGTAAATAAACATACTTATTATAAATTAATACGATTATTCATTTCAGAAATAGAAAAATAAAGTCGTGGGCAACGTCATAGGGTAGTGCTCATGCAACCTACCTTGTTTAAGTATCCCGGAAGTATGTGGTAAAATCAGCCAATCACTATTCAGGAAAGCGGCGTCTGCACCAATCGACAAATGTTTAGCACGCAAGTTTGTATGACCCTCTGCTCTGCACATGTGAAACGCAATGTTCGGAAGTCCGATTTGTAACACAACTGGAGAATACCAATAATTGAACAGAATTGAAATACATTAGGATTCACAAGCGATACTATCGCAGAAAGAGACATAGACAAGGTAAGGATAAAACGCAGAATAAACTAAAATGTACATATACTTGATATTTTGATACCCAAACGCTCAACCAGGCTTGTGGTGAAACCTCCGAGAGGGACTCTGAACGCATGTAATGTTGGGAGTCAATCTCGTTATTATACAGTGTGTTATTAAATGTTATTCCTGTTTGTTTTTTTTACAGATGATTCCGTCAGACTCGTCCCAAGCCAAGGAGGACGGCAATGGTGTTCCTGCGAATGCCAAGCGTAGTAAACCCGAGGACCAGGGGGAGCAGGACGCCGTCCTCCGACCAGTGAAGCTCTCCCGTACTGAGCTGTACAAACCCCCTACAGTGGAAGAGCTCAACCAGCTGAAAGAGGCCGAAAGCCTCTTCCACTGCAGTCTGCTTAAAATGCAGGTATGCTGTCAACAATCACCCACCATGTATTTAAATGCATTATTGCATTCTATTTAGCTATTTTTACGCAATTAAATGTCTCTTGTCAAATATGCTACAGTGAATTTAAATATATACTGCAATAAACATACTCTTAGTAACATTTCACTGAGATAAACCTTCACTGACAGTCAACATCCGTATTCACTGAACGCAGATGGAAGAGCTGCTGAAAGAAGTGGCCCTGAGTGAACGTAGAAAAAAACAAATCGACTCCTTCGTCAAGACCGTTACAGAAGCTCTGCAGAGTGTGCCCTCTTTTCCAAAAGTTGAGGTATGTATCTCTTCAACGGCCTCTGATTGGGCTTATACTTTGTGTTTGCAGTTTTCACCATTAACCCTCTGTTAACATTCCTGCATACGCGTGATTGTGTGTCCAGCTCGGTGACCTGTCCTGGCTGTCGGGTTCAGTGAAGGTCCCATTCATCATGATGCCTGCAGAAAATGCCGGCAAGTTCCAAATGGCACCACCAGCATCTGTGGATCTTATAGGAAGTTACCCTTTGGGCACCTGCATCAAACCACGCATCACTGTGGACCTTGCAGTCACCATCCCGGCCGTAAGACATTTTTACTTCTACCACTCATTTGTGCCTTGAGTATTGGCAGACATGAGTTTTGATAGTCACAGATAGAGTGACACAATACAGTGACACGATACACTGATGAGCTAAATATGCGCCTTTTCTCTCAACCAGGAAGTCCTGCAAACCAAGGACGATATGAACCAGAGATACCCAAGGAAGAGGGCGCTTTACCTGGCAGGCCTGGCTCAGCATCTCTCCTCTTCAGCTGAAATCGGAAGCATGCGCTACTCCTGCCTCCACGGGAATCGCCTGAGGCCCCTTTTGCTGCTGACCCCTTCAGGTATTTCTGGAGTTTCATAATTATATTTTACAGGAGTGCATTGTTTTCTAAAGCAATTAATTTGACAAAGGAACATTTTTCGCATTTCTTCAGAACTATTTTACAGATGTTAGAAATGGCTTGCAATAACGGTTTCAGGGAATAAAGAGCCGTTCAGGAGTTTATAACTGTCTTGTACAATAAAATCTATTCAAACTATTAATATTGGAGAACCTGTGTGGTTGTGTCCTATTGTATTATATTTAATATGTGCGTTTCTGTAATGGTGTGCAATGCTGTGCTCTTTAATGGCTGTATTGAAGTGTTTGTGTTTGTCTCTCCTCTTCAGGCAAAGAGTCAAGCAACTTCACGGTGCGTCTCCATGCGTGTCTCCCACCCGGATACTTCAAGCCCAGCCGCTTCCACCCGCAGAGAAACAACATCCGGACCAAGTGGTACACCGGCCTGGACTCCTCAGATCCAGGTTACTGCTTTCAAATGGTTAAGCTAGGGTCAACAAATGCTCATTATTATATATATTTTTAGTGATTCAACATTCTGAGGCTATACATTGCCGGGTTGTCATCAGTCATTCAATTTAGAAATTAACATTTATTTTGTGTAAAACAAGGCCTTGTCTCACTCCGTATTGTCTCTCTTTCTATGGTCTCACTGCCTCCATGTGTAGAAGGCCCAGAACCTCCCACGCCACATTACAACAGCTCAGTTCTAGGGGACATGCTGCCCAGAGCCCACCTTCAGTTCCTCTCCGCGGTCAGCTCTCAGTGTCCAGCATTTGCCGAAGGAGTGGCCTTGATCAAAGTCTGGCTCCGGCAGAGGGAACTCGACCAGGTGTGCAGGAGAAACAAATATTGTTTACAATGATTTATTGTTTTTAATATTGAATGTATTGTAGCTCCACAATGGGTATTTAGAGTAAATAAATTTAATTGGTTTGTGTGAATCATGTTATCATTGGTGGTCTCACTGTTGCATTGATCCTACATGATTTCCCCACAGGGCGCGGGATGTTTCAATGGCTTCCTGGCTTCCATGACTTTGGCGTACCTTCTGAGTAAACACAGAGTCAACAACAACATGACGGCCTATCAGCTGCTCCGAAACACGCTGCACTTTCTTGGTGAGGCAATGGGATTTCTGAAATCCCATTGGAGATATGGAATTATTTGTAATTGTTTTCAATAGTCTGCTGGTTCATGATCCATGCCTTTTTATGTTAATTTCTAGCTACCACAGACCTGACGGAGACTGCAATTACCCTAGCGAGGAAACCAGACTCAACTGCAGTGAGTGATGCAGTGAAGACACTTTGCTTGTCTAGTTGTTCTCAATCTTCACCCCTGAAGATCCCCTTCACATAAAATAACCATATTGTGAAATCAAATAATTGTAGTGAACCAGAAAATTTTTATATTAATATCTATAGTATACTATATATGGGTACATGATATGTATGTCATAGGCTTTGCATGAACACATACATCGACACTGAAATCATGAGGCAAAAATGCAGTATCTAATGTTTTGAGTAGTGATCTAATTTCCAGGCACAGGTTGTTCCTTTGCGTTTGTTTTGATGTGATCCATTGCTGTGAATATTACACGCAGTAGCCCTATGTGTGACTCTCTTCTCCCCCGGCCCTCCCTGCAGCCATCCCTGCCTGAGTTCCAGGACGCCTTCCAGGTTGTGTTTGTCGACCCCTCTGGACACCTGAACCTGTGTGCTGAGATGACAGAGTGCACCTACAAACAGGTGGGCCTTTAGCTGTTTCTCTTTGATTGTCAGACACTTGGGTTTATTCGGGATGAATCCTCAAAGCGACGGGTCAAACCTCCGCTCCGTGTGTGTACCCAGGTGCAGCATGAGGCCTCCCTGTCCATGCAGTTCTGGGACGACGCCACGGTGAACGGCTTCCATGCCCTCCTCATGACTCCGAAGCCCCTGGAGAGGACCAGCGACCACATCTTCCAGTAGGCTTTGTTATATTATTATTATTATTGTGCTTCAAGGCCTGTATCCAGATAGGATCAGAGGTTGATGACCACCTCTTCCAGTAGGCTTTTTAATATTATTCTGCTTCAAGGGATGTATTCAGATATGATCAGAGGTTTGTGACCACATTTCCAGTAGGCGTTTTATTTTTATTATTGTTATTGTGGTTTAAGACAGTTATTCAGATATGATCGGAAGGAAAGTCACCACATCCCCTAGGCGGCCTTCTCCTGCTTTAACCACCAGGTTATTGTCTACAGTAACTGTTGTCATGGATATCCATTGGAAATACTGCAGGGAGGTATCTCTGACGTAGCGTCTACATGAATCTAGTTTGATCCAGCATAGTGAAATGCTACACAAAACTGTAAAACAGGATCTGTTGTACATCGCCAATAACGACGTCAATGTGTTTCGGGCGTGTTTCCACCTTCACATTGTGCACACATTTCTCCGGCCATCCCCTTTGTTTACATCCTGTTTGTTGCCTGTTTAGACTCCTGGAGCTGGTCAAGCTTCAAGCCAGCTGTAAGAAACTGAAACTGCTCAGTGAGCTGATGGACCACAGTGGGAACTATGTCCGCACGATGCTGCCCTACATCCTGTCCCTCCTCCAACAGGGACTAGGCCAGAGAATCCTCCTCCTGACCCACTCCCTTTCACCGGACCCAGAGGTCAGCAGTACTGTCGTTCTCGGGGTCAATGATAATGCACGCGTGACTCAGTCCGCTCCTTCCATAGTTCTCGTTTAAAAAGCACTGTTTAGTACTATCAGGTCACTGAATGGGTTATGGTTAGGGTTAATGCCTAATGTAAAGCTAAGCATGTGCTTGACCGACACCTCACTGACTTTGTTTTGGTTTTGTAGTGGACGGTGGAGGCTGAACCCCCAAAGCACAAAGCCCAGCCTCCGCTCTCCTTCGGCCTGATCTTACGGCCCGATTACGCAGCCTCGGTCCTGGAGAGGGGCCCGCCTGCAGACAGTCCCAAGGTGTGTGCGCGAGAGTAGAAGTGTCTATTAATGTTTCCATTTTGGCACTCGGTGGCTCTCTTTATGCACTCGTTGGCCATTATTATTGTTGTCATTAATATATGGTTGACATTATTGTCCCAGGCGGCAGAGTTTCGCAAGCTGTGGGGCCCGCGCTCCGAGCTGCGCCGCTTTCAGGACGGCGCCATCACAGAGGCCGTGCTCTGGACCGGAGAGAGCGCCTGTGAGAAGCGGCTGCTTCCCAGGCAGATTGTCAATCACCTGCTACAGCTGTATGACGATCCTTTTCTCCTATCCTATTATTATATATTAATTTAAGCCATTTAAACGCCTGCTGTGAATAAAGCCTTTTGAATAATTGATTTATTCCCCTAACAGTCATGCAGATATTCCAGAATCCTGTGTGAGATACGTTGGGGCCATGATGGATGATGTCATCCAAATGAGCAACGATGTACGGTTACTGTTTTTGTACTTTCTGTGACTGTCCAGAAGAGGGTGTCTGTCTTATGATTGTCTGCCAAGTATATGTTTTTGTGTTCACTGTTAAAACAAGCTGAACCTCCAATTACAAATTGTATGTATTTATTTTTTCGAAGGTGCCTAGTACTGGGGAAGAAGAGAGTTTAAAGGTGGTTCAGTCTTACGACGACTTGAGTAGGAAGCTGTGGAGGCTAGAAGGTCTACCCCTGTCTGTCACTGCTGTCCAGGGAGCACACCCTGCACTCAGATACACACAGGTGAGTCCTGCGATGGTTCTGATTGTTCCACAACACAGTGATTATGTTTCACAACATTAACATCTGATTATTTTGTTTTTGTAGTATTTTATTTTTTTAACAAAATATTATAAGGTGCAGGTGCTATTGTGGCTGTGTGTATGGATATATGTGTATATTATGAGTGTTATGCTCTATGGACTTGGTGTCATGAACTATGGCATTTCTAGGTCTTTCCCCCGAAACCCCTGAAGTTGGACTACTCTTTCTTTGGAAAAGAAAAGAGTTCCCGATCACTTTTGCCCAAAGAGGGTAAACCTTGCCCGGTCTATATCGAACCCATCACAGGTACGTTTGAGAAAGTAATCCAATGTCATACTAGGTCTTTGAGGTTGGAAGACAAACCTTAACCAACATCTCACATATGCATGCCTTCTAAGATGCAATCCAATTTTAAATAGTATTTTTGTGTTATTGTGATTTTGTGTCGTTTGAACTGCTCTTGCCTGACTTTATGAATACAGAAAAACGTTTTAATGTAAAGAGGGTTTAAGTGCGCCCAATTCACAAAGTTTTCTTTAACGGTCACCATGGTTACCCTGTAGTGGTGTGTCACATGGAGGGCAGCGGGAAGTGGCCCCACGACCGCGTGGCGATCCGCCACCTCAAGGCGGCCTTTCACATCAGCCTGGGGGAGCTGCTGACCAAGGAGCACAGCTACACCTGCAGGCCCTGCCCCACCCACCTGGACGTCTGGAAGGTACGCCCTGCGGCACGGCAAAAAAAATCGGAGTGAATTGTGTGAATGTGAATTGTCTGTTTCATGGCTGTGGGATACATTCGATTGTTTATTTTCTTTCACAATGCTAGAATGCTAAGCCTTCAACTCTACTGTTGGTTTATTAGAACGGCATGCAGTGCAGCAAATGGCAAGTGACACTAGTACAGAGAGCGCAATTTATTTGTATATATATATATTTTTTAATAAAATGGCATTAAATGGAGCAAAGCGAATGTAGCAGGGCTGTATTCCTCCACTTTCTTTGGATAGGACTCGACTCTATTTTGGACGAGTCAAACATCTGTCCGTGTGCCAATAGGTTTAAGGTAATGATGATACTGGGAAGGGTAATTGTCATCTCAAACATAGGTAACCGCAGCTATTTTATCCTAGAGGTTTGCAGCTTGTACATCCACCCTCCCCTGGACCTGATGTACGATTCATCCAAAACTCCGACCTGACCCTGCTCTCCACGTGTTCCCCCAGGACGGCTACGCCTTCCGCGTCCACGTGGCGTACCACCGCGAGCCCCAGGTGCTGCGGGAGAGCGTGGGCCCCGACGGGCTGCTGGTGGTCCGGGACAACGAGGCCGCCCAGGCCCTGGAGCTGGCCACCGTGCACCGGCCTCTGCTGACCAGCACCCTGCACGGGTAAGGCTCCTTCTGGGGCCCCGGGCCGCCCCAATGATGTTGATGATCCGAGTCTGATGCCTTTTTTTGTTAAACGGTTGTTTCAACAGCCACAGGTTTCAAGCAGAATTCAGCGTGCAATGCATTACTTTCAAGCAATTGCAGTGTTGGATCCTGCACAATAATTCTTCCGCTGCAGCTATTTCCTCCCATTGATGATCTTTGGCACTACAAGGCTTCTCAAGATGAAACCCAAGTCAATCCATCCATCCAGGCAGATTGTCCTCCCCGCCCGCCCACTATTAGAAGATCTCTCACAGCAGTCCCATGCTATAGCTATAAGTGCAGCTACAACTCAGACCACTAGAGGTCGTTAGTGAGAAACCTTTCATAATGGGCGCAGGTTTAGGCCCAGTCCCATTTCTCTCTAATTTACAAGAACACTTGTTTGGAGTGCCCCTAGCTACCGAGCTGGCTAGCGTTCATGGGATGATTGTATGGGGGAAAACGGCACTCCCTTTTCTTCCCTACCCCTCTGCGGGAACGCGCAAAATCTAGAGTTAGGGCTCAAATCTAGGGGGAGCATTTGGGACAGGGCCTTAAACTTGTTGTTCTCAAACGTACCCTAACCCGAGCGTGTCCACAGGCTCCAGCAGCAGCACCCCTGCTTCGGCGCCGTCTGCCGCCTCGCCAAGCGCTGGCTCGGAGCACAGCTGCTCAGCGACGACATCAGGGAGGACGCGGCCGACCTACTGGTGGCCTCGCTCTTCCTGCACCCCGCCCCCTTCACTGCCCCCAGGTACCCACTCCCTCTCTCGCTCTCCCTTATCCTCGCCCGCCCGCTCGCCCCCGGTATGATCTCCCCTCCCTCCTCCTCCCTTTGTGGTTGCCTCGTTAGTAAGTCATGAGAACTGAGTTTTTATCGACCCTCTGCCCGCAGCTCTCCTCAGGTGGGATTCCTGCGCTTCCTCCGCCTGCTTTCATCCTTCGACTGGAGGAACAACCCCCTGGTGGTTAACCTCAACAGCAAGCTGACAGGCATGTACTCACACACACATGCACATACCTCAATGCTCTTTTTTAAGTAATTTCATTTTTTTTCTTTTTACCCGTGCCTCGTTATGAGGTTTGAGTGATTCGGGGTGGTTGGCCCCCCCAAGAGTCTAACTGTGTGTCGTCGCCTCCTCCTCACCTGCAGCGGCCGACTACACGGACATCAAGAACGACTTTGTGGCAGGCAGAGACTCCCTGCCGGTCATGTTCATAGCCACGCCCAGCGACAAGAAGCTGTCCCTGTGGACCAAGCGGGAACCTAGCGTACAGGTCAGTCACAGGACAACCCCCAACAGTACAGCTTTATTTACATGCTGGCGCACCGCCGTTTATGCACAGTTAAAATGACCTAAAACAGAGGGACCACATATTGGGACCACATATACAATTGATGCAGCAATATAACAATCTGTACATGAGATATACAACATGAAACCTCTTTTGGGATGATTCCACTTAGGTTAAGCACACATCGACACAGATATGATGCATCCACATGCTGACAACAGAAACGGCAAACCCTTCATATCAAAGGCACAGGCCATCCCATAACTTTGTGTTGAGGTCCCGTCATTGGGAAACATTCACTATTTGATCTGAAGCTTCTCGTAGAGGCTTCACATCAGACTCAAATGAATGACTCTGGACTTCACAAACAGCGGTGTAAAAGAGTATTGCATGTCCTCGGCAGAAAACAGTCACACAGTTTTCCGATCCTTGAGCCTTTCCGCGTGGCACACAGTTCCCCCGGGGCACACTGCGGAGAGACGGCCACGTTGCCGGGAATTATTACCAGTGAATTATCCTCCCGACAGCTCCACATCTGTGTCCTTGGTGTGACGCATTCAAAAAGACTGTCTTACTTATTAAGGTCTAGTGCTGAAACGATTCGTCGAATTCAAAAGCATCATAGTCCTTAAAGTAAGCACGCGCCTAATTGCTCTATTTAAAATGCAAACATTGTCAACAAGAATACCTTCATTTTTCTTGGTTACACCATATAAACGTCAACATAAGATCAATTCTAAGTCCGAAGAAGGGTTGCAGTCCTGCTTTGATTTTGAGTGGGGGTACATACCATAGGCACATAATTATGCTTCATTCCTTGAGTTGGAAACCGGTTGTCGTTCTTCAGTCGCTCCAGCACCCCATGCAAGTCAGTCATCTGCACAGGCCAAAGCGTTCAACCCATCAAATACGTACAATGAAGAGCTCCTCATTGCTCACTATTTTAAACCTGTTTATAATGTTCCCAAGATAAACCTGATCTCAAAGCCAAACACGCCCAACAACGCCATAACAACCCACTCCGCTCACCAGTTGTCTTTCATCGAGGTCCAGCGTGGCGGGGAAATGAGCTGAATATCTGGTGCTGAGCTCCTCGGTATCAGCATGGCCGTGGCGGCCGGCGGCTAGGAGCACGCAGAGAAGGCCTAGTGGCCAGCGGCCCCCGCGGCTGCGGAGCTGACCCACATTCATTTCCTGCTCCAAGCCCCCCCTGGAAGCCACTGAGTCCCCTCCGTCCAGCGTCATTCTTTATAGCGGCAGGAAGTCTCTGGCCCTGCGTGACGTACGGACTGATGCGTCACACTGTGGTGGTTATTAAGAGTCCAATTAAAACCCCCTTTGTAACGAGGAGTTTCAGCCTCCTTGACTCGCCTCTGAAAGCAGATGTAGCCACTTGAATGGCATGGGAGTCTGTAAAAGTTGCTCTGAATGCCTCTTGAAGGCTAATAAAATGGAGAACTTTAGACAGGAGGTCACCTGCCTGCACACGCTTTATGAGGATATAGGATTTGACGACGAGATGAAAGATATTCTCAATAAAACTGTATATTTTTAAATGCATGTTGATATACTGCTGTCGTCCTATGTAGCACTCTGACAAGGACAGAGTTTGGCACGTGGTCATTACATCTCAGTTAATTGGTCATTTCTGGGAAAAGCACTTTAGGGAGAAATTGTCCATTCAAATCGTTCTCTTTTTTTTATAACAGACAGATCTTTAAGTGCTTCATTGATTTTTAAATTGGCACACAGTGGTGTCATACTGAGCCAATAGTGTCCATTTAAAATACAATAAAGGTACATAATGGTCTCTTTGAAACATTGATTTCAACTCGATGGTTTTCTGTCACATGCATGACACTCGTGTGACTGCTACGGAGATGTTTGGAGATGATGTCGGCCCCTCGCTGCTTTGTCCTGCAGATGATGCAGAGGGCGGTGATGCTGGCAGCGGAGAGCCTCAAGGTTCTGGAGCCCCAGCTGAAGGACGGCACCCAGATACAGGACGTCAAGGTTGGTTCAAAACAGACACCGAAACAACTGCATCATGGAGTCGGACTCCGGTGTCAAAATGGGACAACTGGTGCGAAAGAAAGTTGACTGTGTCCGAGGTGCCCACTTACTTGGCTGATGTGAAAATGCCTTCGCACCAAACGGAGAAGTCGCCCTGCAGAAGTCGTAGCGCACAACACCGCGCCGCATTAATGAAAGCTCTTGAATCGTTTTTCTCCTCTCCCATGTATCTATTGTGTGTTTTTCAAATGTGATCTATTAGGGTACCTAATTGTGTGTTGCTGTTGTGTGCAGGTGGCAATGCGTCCCCCCTTAGAAGCCTACGATGTGTTGATCCACCTGCTGCCCAAGCAGGTCCCCCTGCTCAAGCAGGCGGTGGACCCTCCGCTGGTGGTCTTCAGCAGGGGGACCGTGGCAGGCAAGGCGGGCACTCCTGGAGGGGCCATGCCCGTCATAGACTACAACCCCGTCGCTCTCTACCTGTCAGAGCTCAGGGTTCGTCTTTTGCTTACTTTAACTAGTACATGTTTACATGCACACATCCAACTTTTGACATTCAAATGAGTTTTTATGCACAGGGAAGCATAGATTTATAGTTATTCAATTAGATGTGTGATCGTTTCCTTGGATATTTTTGTGCCGTTACCTCTCATACAATATTAGGAAACTTTTCATTCATTAGTTTACGTAATTTTTATTCTTATTTTCATTTTTTTAATCTGACCTCCAGGATTCATTTGGAGACTTGGCCCTGTTCTTCTGTGACCCTTACGGTGGTACGGTGATCGCCGTGTTGTGGAAGCCCAAAGCCTTCAAACCAGTGCCCTTCAAGGTAAGTGCGGAAGCTGGCCTCTCCCACAATGTGTAGTAGAGGGAGCTGCACATTTCAACCACCATATGAGTAACTAAACTGTCATGGTGCTGTAGGCACGATTTCAGAGCTGCAATTTGAACGGTTTGGAATTGGCATAGTCATGCGCAAGCTATTCGGGAGCGACATTCTCTGAGAACATCTAACGTTCTGGGTGGCCTTTGGATGAGCCAATTAAGCAATAAGCCAACAGAATGCAGGGTTTGCATAACTCCCCCTCGCGGTTGAACAATCACTGTAAATCAAGGCCTGAAATGGCTTACTGCCTTCATGCAGAAGTTTCTAAAATTGAACCTCTCTCCTTGCTCATATCTTCAATCTGGGCAATCCATCTTGCCTGTCAACGACACTCGTGCCCACATAGGGTTATCGTTTCAATTGCTGTAAAACATTGGGTGGGAGGGGGAGGAGAGGGAGTGCATGTTTTTGGGGTGGTTTAACTTCAAAATGTGCTCTTTTCCACTCGCTCTCTTAACAATTCTCAAATCAGCCGCTTAAGACATACTATTATATTATAATGCCAACTACGGCTGAAGGCCAGTACTGACTGCTCTGTCTCGCCACGTAGACCTCGGAGATAAAGGCGCGGCGTGTGGAGGTGAAAGGGGAGCAGGCGCATAGTGTGCCCAACGTGGAGGCCATCGTGGAGGACTTCAGTGTGATGGGGAAGGATCTGGTCAGGTCGGTGGAGGCCAGGACGGAGAGGTGGAGCGTCTAGAAGACATGCAGCCATACCATCATGCCATTATGATCTCAAAGTATGTCGGGGAAAAGTCAGACGTTGGTTGTTCTTTTCAGAACATTCTGTTAAATTTGTCATTCTTATTCAGCTTTCGTGTACATGTACAATATATAATTCTTATTCGGTTTTAGTATACTTGTAGGATAAGACGTGACATGTTTGTTATTGGCAGACTGGTTTATTAAAAGATTCTTAAATACTTGTTCCCCTTATTTCCTTCATAGATACTAATCCTACAGCAGTTAACCGTACTATAATGTAAATGTGACGATGGCTATGAAGTTAATAAAAGTAAGTCGGTAAAACACATGCCTGTTCTCCAGGTTTTGTCTGACGCCTGGTAAGAGTTCCCTTTCTCAATTTACTGAAAAATAACACGCAAAACTAACTTATTCATTTTAAGTCGATTTCGCCTCTGCCTGGCCGTCTCTCCTGCCAAAACGGCCTATCTACTGGAGCTGATTGTGCAACAATTCCGAGGTATCTTTTTCTCGCTTATAACTCTCAGGGTGTGTTGTATTTAAATGTTTGAATAATTTACTCGTAAGGCTGCTGTATGGCATACTCTTGTCACAAATAGCATATCCTACGAGTGGTTTATCGACGGCTGATGAGTACCACGGGCACCACACAAGTGTGATGCTGCAGGATGCGTGCCGTGCGGCAGCGTTGTGAGTGTGCGCGGGCGCGCTCTGTTGTCGTCACACAGGCTTCCACAGTCATGTGCCGTGTTCCAATACCCGTACTTCCATGAGTATACTTAAAGGAAGTACACTATCTGCACTATCCGTACTCACTTGAGTACGCACATTTTTTAGATGTGAGTGCTGTTCCAAATCGAGTACTCTGTGGTGCACTTACCGGAAATGACGATCACGACTGCCACCGTGGCTCCTCCCCCTCAATAAACATCCCGCTTTGAACGGTGAACTCTTTACGCCTAGCAGCTATAAAAACTACAAAATGACTCTATTAATGCAGGCTATGTGGAAAATGCGCCGACTTTGGCTCAGCCTGGCTCCGCCTCTTCCGCTACGTAGCTAAGATGGCTGCCGTTGAGTACGGGGAGTGTCCTTCGACCTTCATTATGTCCATGGCCGTGTTCCAATACCCGTACTGTCCGTACTGCGTACTCAAAATTTGAGTACGCAGTACGTTCCAATTCAGATCCGGCGAAAAGAAGTATACTTCAAGGACCCGGATGCCGTACTCAAAATGGGCTAATCGTGAAGTGTGGATCGAAGGCATGGACATAATGATCGAAGGACACTCTCCGTACCACTCAACGGCAGCCATCTTAGCTACGTAGCGGAAGAGGCTGAGCCAAAGTCGGCGCATTTTCCACATAGCCTGCATTAATAGTCATTTTGTAGTTTTTATAATAATAAATAATAATACATTTAATTTAGAGGCGCCTTTCAAGACACCCAAGGTATAGTTAGTACGGATAGTGCAGATAGTGTACTTCCTTTAAGTATACTCATGGAAGTACGGGTATTGGAACACGGCACATGTTCGATCCACCACACTTCACGATTAGCCCGTTTTGAGTACGGCATCCGGGTCCTTGAAGTATACTTCTTTTCGCCGGATCTGAATTGGAACGTACTGTGTACTCAAATTTTGGCTAGTAAGTGCGGACAGTACGGGTATTGGAACACGGCAATGCACTTGAAAGTGCAGTCAAGAAAGCTAAGGGCCAGCGAGGCGTCAGGGCGGATAATTTGTTAATTCCCACCCATTTCTTTATAGATCCATGATTCCCACCTCAAACATTGTACACAACTTAAGTCCTGAACAGTGAACACGATTGTAAGTGATGCAGCCCACTCTTTGTATTGATATAATTATATTATCGATATCTGATTTCAAGGAATCGATACCAAATGAGAAGCTTATGAGTATAAAGTATCAATCCTGCAGTGTCGTTCCGCCAATCCCTACAATTTCTATGGAGGAAGAAAGGTTTGGTGCGGATCACGACACATGAATAGGAATTTCCATGCAATGAATTATGTAGGCTACTGTATGTAGAAGCATTATTATGTGCAAGAGCACTTGTACTTTCGACTGAAATTTGCATAGAGTGGTTAAAAAACCAACAAGTGCTAAAAAAGTTAAAAGGAAAGCCGTTAGTCCCAGAGAGCTGGAAATAGTTAAGCTCCCGGAGTACACCGCCGGAGCTGCCGGACTGCAGCTGAAGCTTCGGCGGCGGCCGGACGGCTTCGACGGCGGCCAGACTAGCGCCGAAGCTTTGGCGGCAGTCCAGAAGCTCCTGCACGGGGAGCTCGGCAGCGGCCCGGCAGCTCAGCTCCCGGACCACAATCCCTTTCTCCTCCATGTCGTGGTTCATGGACTTCAGAGAGTCAAGGCCAAAGTCCCTTTCCCCCAATTCTTCTCTACCATGGCCGAGATATCCCCCTTTACGAGTCTTTACTTGTGGAGGTGCCAGAGACGTCAGACGCAGTCTTTATGATTCATAATATCATCCGAGGCGCATATAGCTTTTGACCATGATATTAGATATAATATTTAAATACCCATATATAGTATTATTATTATGATCTTTATTATTATATTATATAGATATAGAGCTCCAGGAGTCCGCAAACGGCAACAATCCCTTCTCCTCCATGCTGTGGTTCAGTCTGACAGCTCATTGGTCAATGGGCAGCAGCTCATTTGCATTAAAGCTACAGAAACGGCGCATTCTGAAGGCACTGAAACAGAGGGGAATAGCGGTAGGAAAGATCTTTTTTCCTAAAAGCTATTTCCAGCAAACATCTTCAAAAACATGTTTTTTGGAACTCAAATACTGTGTTTACTTGTTGGGAATGCACCATAATATTTCTCCTTTAATTAATTACTGATATCAGCTTGCCAAACTCATGTCAAGCCTATAGCATATGTTTCTTTACACCTACATCTACAGCTCTTAATTATATTCAAAATGACATCCCTTAAAGAGTTTTATTTTTTATTTATTTATTATTCTTAAATGAGCGATGAAAACTGCTTCTAGATTCCTTGGGTCTCTGGGTCCTTTAACAGTGCAATATAAAAGTATAAGAGAAAAACTAGTAAAGAGAGCTGAGACCTAACTAAACAAATAAACTACACTACTGGATATGAAATAATTAGAATAATATAAAAATATAATAATAAGTGTAATGTATAAATAGATGCAGCATAAACAGATGTGAAATGTATACAGACATTGTTAGACAGATGTCGACTGTTAGAAATAAGACAGGTTGTGAGGGTTGCAAACTTTAAACTTTGGTATTCATTCAAAGTGGGCTCACAGCCAGCCCTACTAACTGCTGTACATTCTGCATACATACATTATTTATTAATACCATTTCTTTAACAAAATATTTCTTTTGAGTTTTTTATTTAATGGACTATTTGTCAAATTAAGTGGCACTCATTAGGTAGTGAACACATGGTTATAAATCCAGCCTAAAGACTTAATTCCCGTTATTAGCATTCATCAAAATTCTACCCCCAAAAGTAGCAAGCTGTTCGATTTTGAGATTTATGGGTGCTCTTCTATGTATTCTTCTGTAACGGCACAAGTAAAAAGTGTTCACCTCTAACTCTTTTTGCCATAGCAGGCACCACATTAGTGGTTAATGAAGACCCACATTTGAAGTTGCAAAATAGTGCAAAAGCCTGTTTTATACATGATTTACTGCCGTAAAACGGGGTGTGTGGAAAGACTGATACGAAACAAAAATCATTTCAACACATGCAAGTCGGGATTGTGTCTCAGCCTGAATGCCCTCCTTTATTTTGGCTTCCTATTCCCAGGGTATATAGCCAACATTTGATTGTGCAAGAAAATGTTGATGACGGGAGTCCCAGTACAGCACGTAAGCCAATGCATGACATACCATGTGTCACTTAACCTGTGAATGGGTTCTCACCCATACATTAACACCATGCGAAACCTGTTCAAAACGTAGTATGCATGAGCTGATCAATATTGCCATAAATAAAATAAAAAACAGAATCGTATGAATGCCTGATTGACTGTGGTAGGCTATTTGTATCAATGCGGACCCGACCAGGTGACAAACTAATATAAGGGGGTCCCAATCGTCTCTCAAATATACACACACGCACGCGCACACACACACACACACACACACACACACACACACACACACACACACACACACACACACACACACACACACACACACACAGTTAAGGGTCGTGTCTGCGTTCTATCAATCACTCCCCACCCCTCCTCACCTTGTCGTCTATTCCAGCACTGCCAGTGCGTCAGTGTGCCAGTGTGAAAAATCTGGCACATAGATGGATAGATTATTAGGTACTTGTATTATCCCCATGGGGGAAATTACTGTTTTGCTGCACAGCAAGAATTGACAAGACCAAACAAATAACTCTGTGATTAAGTAACAAGCCGAGGTCACGTAGTCCACAAATCCATGCGATGTTATCGTTGCTTTTCCAACGTCTTACCGAGCAGGAAGGCACTTTGATGGGGTAGAGGGATGACTCAAGCCAAATTATTCAAATTAAGTTCACAGGAAAACAAGACATTACAAGAACAAACAATAGTACAGTAACAGGGAACCAAGTGCACAGATATCGACGGAATTTTATCGTTCCTTTCCAACTTATTCTCGAATAGGATGGCACTGACAGGGGATGACAGGAGTGGAGGGATGCCTCCCACGGAGTGATTGAAATGCATTGCACATGAAGAATAACAAGGCAGAAGCTGGTCATTTTGACGAAAGATGAGCCACGTTGTTCAAATATGTGCCAGGAGAGAGAGAAAACTATTGACCTGCCTCCATAGACACTCGGACACATGTAGGCCTAGTACTCATTCAATTAAATGTGCTATCTTTTGGAAGTTTTCGATCATCTTAGTAGTTGACCTGGATTTGATTTTCCACTCCACTGTAGAAAACTTCAAAACATGTGCTTGAAAAATGCAGCTGTTACGCAATTCCTATAAGATGCCACGTATAGTTTGCACGATCTGCATAGTGTGATTGAACACATACAAAAAACAAAAATGTATATTACTTCTGCTGATTTTAGTCCCTTCATCCGTCCTTGGAATAACATTATTTTGGCTGCACACCATTTACTGAACTTTATTTCCCATTCTTTCTTGCCATTGCATTGCATTGCATTGCATTGCACACTATCAATCCTCCTCCAGGAGCAGTGTGCAGCCAGGGTGCAGCCTGGGTGCAGTGCCCAGGGACCGACTCGAGGCATACTGGCAGGGGCATAAACCGGTATGGCTTCTGGTTAAGAAACGGGAGCACCCCGTGTATACCAATGTCTACCCAGGGAGAACATTGAAACTTCCCACATAAGCGTCCCAGATGGGTTTTAACCCAGGACGTTGTTGCGGTGGGGCAGCTGCGCTCACCACTTGTTTGTTAATCACCATTTGGGGGGAGGGGTGGATTTACGAGGGTTAGTTGTTGTTGCGATGTTCTTGTTGTATTCCCGAGGAATAACATCTGCACCTATTGAGTGCCAAGTGCACCATTCTATAGCTTCATTTCATTATGCTTTATTTGACCTTTTGTACTGTATCAGTTGGTCTTTACTTTTTCCTGTCACTGAGATGGCTCCAAGATGTGTTTTCAGAAAGAATAACCACTAATCCTCGATAAGTGCTCTTCAAAAAAAACACCTTAAACTTTAAGTGATGAACTAAACAGGGCTGTCAAATGTATTTTACACTAAAGTCAATACAGTAGGATAAAGCAGACATGTTTCCTTCAAACCATTTTTTTCTCAGAGAGAGCGAGAGAGTCAGTGTGAAACTCTATTTAAATGTATTGTTCAACTTAAACTATTTGAACAATTCCTTTCATTGTTCATAGTTCTTTTGTTATGTTGTTCTTTACTGAACAAATTGCACCCTGGTTCCAATGGAACTCTGAGCTTATAGGAGTTTTTTAAGGAAAAGGGTTCTCACACCTCTATTAAAGCTATACAAAGCAGGAATAATATGGAGAGATAAAGTTTCGGACCGGACAAAGACAGGATCAGCAAAAGAGCCACACAGGGTCGTTTGGAAAAGAAAATGGGAGTGTGAACCAGAAAAGTAGGTGCTAGGACAAGGTGTGTATTACAGCTGTTTGTGTGTGTGTGTGTGTGTGTGTGTGTGTGTGTGTGTGTGTGTTTGTGTGTCTGGACATGTGTGTGTGTGTGTGTGTGTGTGTCTGTGCGTGTGCATTAGTGAAAGGGCGGCAGTGAATGATCGAAAGGGAGACAGCAAGTGAGCATGCCTGTTGGAATGGCAGGAGAGAAAGAGGCGTGTCCGAAGAGGGTGGGGCCGAGGACTTGGCATGTGTCCAGCCAGGACCCATATCAAAATTATAAGAAGAGGAGACTCGTGTTCTGAACATCACATCACAGAAGGACGTATCAGCTGACGACCATCACCCACCGAACACAACATGGGAAGACAGAAGGTATATTTGGACAAGCTGTCCAGAACCTGCCAGATCCGCAACCTGTTGCTTCGCCAGGCCCTGGCAGAATGTCTTGGCACACTCATCCTTGTGGTAAGTTCATCATGCTTAATGTGTGTGTGACTGTGCGTTGGTTGTCAATGTCTTTGTGTGTGTGTGTGTGTGTGTGTGTGTGTGTTAATATAGTATTTCTCACATTTTCTTCGGAAGTAAAGTTCTGTTCATTGTTATTCTTAATGAAAGCTTTATGCTCCAAGCATACAATGGAGAACGCCTATGGCAACTAACCCATAAGGAATCTTGCTCACCACCCTTACTTCTCACAGGTGACGTCAGCAGATTTGATCAGTCTTTATGTTTTCCCTCTGACACACTTATGTAGTATTTGCTGTAGTTGATTTGTACAATTTATTTTGAGATGTAAATTTAGAGACCAAGAAATTATACCGGTTTATGTTTGATAAGCCATTACGTTGTACAATTTATGTTTAATAAACCAGTATCCTTTATGTTTCTTAACCCCTCATCATGTTTAATATGTAAACATGAATTGCTGAATAAAATTTTAGTTGTAAGCAGAGAGATCAAAGTATCTGGAGATGCACAGAGAGCAAGACATTAAAACATTCACATGAGCACCCAAGCCCGTATATAGATGGCAGGGAAATTTGGGATGGATGGGATATCATGCATGGTCAACTAATCCAAACTTGTTAATGCTTTGACGACTTGCTGGATGAAAAGCACTATAATTAGGGCAATTACATGTTTTCCGATTAGTAGACAAGCTTTAGCTAGTTTTAGATTTTCAGTTTTCTTCCGGATTTATTTTTACTAATAGGGTGAACACGTAAAAAGTATCGAAAGTAATTATTTCACCAAACATATGTTTTTATTCCAATAGCAAATTTGAACTAAGAGGACAATTAAGGCTTCAATTCTATGGAAATCTCATCCGACCTAAGTTTGCTGGCCCATGTTGAGCCGTCTGCAATCGGATGCCTCTGACATTTGGAGAAAATGGTCTGAAAGTATTCTGGTCTTAAAGAATTTGGACTTCAGATGTTCTTTACTTAGCTGCGGACAGCGGCGATCATCAAAGGGACTTTATACGTTATATTTACGGGGCTTTAGCCGAGACCCAGTGATGGAGAGCGTCCCTTAGGCGCCAGGACGATTGAATGTGGTTCCCCGAGGCTAACCTCATTGTAAGAGTCCTGTGGTCTGGGTGGAATGCGTCCCATTCAGAGGGTTTATATTGGTAGCCTCAGCCAGAACCTAATGCACGTCCTTTCATCGAAAACAGATGCATGAAGCACTTGTAGTGCTTACAGGCAGGCAGGCACGTGCATGCAAAGACATAGACACATGCACTTGCAAGATCACACACATGCTAATTAGAATGTTTAACGAAGTATGCAGTGAAAAACTGTGGAGACCTTATCTCACTTATTCCGATTTTTCTATCAATATACACAATGTAATAATACCAGCAAATATTATTTCTGAACCAAAGTCAAAAAGTAACCTCTACAGTGGATGGTGGTGAGATGTGTGACCGTCTACACACCCCTCAGTTTAGACACGAGTCCAGTCCACAAAAACTGGCTTTCAATTTCACTGATAACAATCACATCCGCCCTTCACCCAATAACGTGACCTCTATGTGGGACAAATATCCAGTCATTCAGTCAGTGCATTTTTTTGGAGAGCCAGTGAGAGAGTGATATTGGACGCCGCCCACAGACCAAACTGTTGCGTTCTGCTGACATTGACCTATATGTTTCTCTCCCCAGATGTTTGGCTGCGGCGCTGTAGCTCAACTAGTGCTCAGCGGAGGATCCCATGGCATGTTTCTAACTGTCAACTTTTCCTTCGGCTTTGCGGCCACCCTGGGCATTCTAGTCTGTGGCCAAGTGTCGGGTAAGCCAAGGAACTGTCAAGCACAAACAATTTCAGATACTTATTTGTATCTGACCAAGCAATGCTAGTCACTAGAAGCAGGTGGGGGTGGGACTCTAATGATCATTATTTTTTAATATGATCCTGTTGTACATGTTTTTCCGACAGGAGGCCATCTGAATCCAGCTGTGACCTTTGCCCTTTGCCTACTCGGAAGAGAACCGTGGAGAAAGTTCCCAATATACTTTGCCTTTCAGACACTGGGAGCATTCCTGGGTTCTGCAATCATCTTTGGCATGTACTATGGTAAGGGATCAAGTCAAATTTTATTTTATTTTATCACGGTGCTATTATGTTATTATATCAAAACCCAAAGGATCTCTGCTGTAGATTTTGAAATCATTGTAATATTGACTGGGACAACAAAAAGTATTAAACGATTATTTTGTTTATCTAAAGATGCCCTGTGGGACCATCCTGACAACTTTAATGTGACGGGAAATCGGTCTACTGCCGGCATCTTCGCTACCTATCCTGGAAAACATCTCACGATTCTCAATGGCTTCTTTGATCAGGTATCCACCTTGACTGTGCCCAATTTCTAGTTGAATCATCTTTATACATTCTGTTACACAATAGCTTGGCTTGTACTGAATAAACATATCAACAGGGTTGTGGTTAGACTGTCAGTATTCTCTTCCAATATTGCTTCATGTGTGCCCATCCATCCACCATAGCTCATTGGAACGGCAGCCCTGATCGTATGCATCCTGGCCATTGTGGATCCATACAACAACCCCATACCCCAGGGGCTTGAGGCCTTCACTGTGGGCTTTGTGGTTCTGGTCATTGGACTGGCGATGGGCTTTAACTCTGGCTATGCCGTCAACCCAGCCAGGGATCTGGGGCCACGTATCTTCACTTCGATGGCTGGCTGGGGCATGGAGGTCTTCACGTGAGTCTGGTTTACATATCATCTCCCTCTCCCGCTATGAAGACATCACTGACACACAGCGTTCCTCTCATCTGACTATTGCCTGAGTTGGGTATATTTGTTGTGTCCTACACCTCTATTGATTGTGAGGATTTCTGTTCCTCAGGGCTCGAAACTGCTGGTTCCTGGTGCCCATCTTTGCCCCGTTTCTTGGGGCTATCATCGGGGTGGTGGTCTACCAGATGATGGTGGGTTACCATATGGAGGGCGAAGTACGCGACCGGCGTGAGGCGCAACAACAGAACGAAAGAGAGCGACTCAACAGCATCAGCACTAACGACCACAACAAAGAGAAGGAGGTGTCATAAAGAACCTGACGTCTGCAGGGGGGGATACACAGCAACAGGGTTAGGGTTAGGGTTACAAATAGCAACAGATGGAGTTCTCCACAATCTGTACACACACACAAACACACACATGCACACACACACACACACAAAGTGCAGAATTACATTAATTCGTTGATGAACAATACATTTTGTTGTATTTAATCATAGTTTTCTATTACTACGACTATAGTTTCCTATAGGATTTAGTAGAATATAATGTTATAGATATATCTAGTGTCTCCACACCAATTGTTTGCATATGTGTTTATTCTTACCAAACAAACATTGGCAACATATATTGACCACTGTTTTATTGTTACATTACTGTCCCAACAATCCATCCTGATTTTTTTTGCATTATCCTGTTTTGTTTGTTTGTATTATTATTGATGTTTCTACGATATAAAGTATGTATTGACATGTTTTTCAAAAAACTAAAAGGCCTTGGTAATCCATTATTTCAGTGACGGAATGTGACAATTTCCTTTACTCTAAATTGAAACAGGATAATGTTTTTCATCTGCTTCAACTTTGTAAATACCTAGACGTAGCTGCCAACACTATTTGGAGTCTAACCAAGATATGGACATACCATACCAACAGTTGAATATTGTTTATTTTTACAATCATTAACATCTTTAATTAACATCTCATGTAGTCAAAATTAGCGCCTTTGGTAAACTTATTCTAACATTCTATTTATGGGACTGGAATTGCTCACATAGGGCGGATTTTCTGCTTCGACAAGAACCTTACCGGGCCAATCACAACCGTTTATCTAAAAGTAGGCGGGATAAATACGATGACAAGGGTAGGGCCATTGTTTTGATAACAACCAAGATGGATACCGCAGAATCTGTTGATTCTGCTATCGACACAGTATTAAACGAACCGGAAGGTTTTCACCAAAATAAGCACAAACGACTGCACTTAAGGCTTTGTTTGCAAAGGAAGACGCCATACTTCCAACGTTTAATTTAGCAACGGGCCCTGCTGGTCGCCCCAAAAGGGTCAGGGCGCATTGAAAACCCTG
The DNA here is from genome assembly GCF_031168955.1 of Gadus macrocephalus. NCBI lineage: Eukaryota > Metazoa > Chordata > Actinopteri > Gadiformes > Gadidae > Gadus > Gadus macrocephalus. The sequence goes on from NC_082387.1 coordinate 13,855,266, forward strand.
TCCGTTAGTCTGTCCGTTAGTCTGTCTCAAGGAGGACAGACAAGGAATGTAGTCTGTCCGTTAGTCTGTCTCAAGAAGGACAGACCAGGGATGTGGTCTGTCCGTTAGTTTGTCTCTTTGAGACCAGGGATGTAGTCTGTCCGTTGGTCTGTCTCATGGAGGACGGATCAGGGATGTAGTCTGTCCATTGGTCTGTCTCATGGAGAACAGGGATGTAGTCTGTCCGTTGGTCTGTCTCATGGAGGACGGATCAGGGATGTAGTCTGTCCATTGGTCTGTCTCATGGAGAACAGGGATGTAGTCTGTCCGTTGGTCTGTCTCATGGAGGACGGATCAGGGATGTAGTCTGTCCGTAAGTCTGTCTCAAGGATCACAGACCAGGGATGTAGTCTGTCCGTTGGTCTGTCTCAAGGAGGACAGACCAGGGATGTAGTCTGTCCGTTGGTCTGTCTCAAGCAGGACAGACCAGGGATGTAGTCTGTCAGTTAGTCTGTCTCAAGGAGGACGGACCAGGGATGTAGTCTGTCCGTTGGTCTGTCTCATGGAGAACAGGGTTATAGTCTGTCCGTTAGTCTGTCTCATGGAGTACAGACCAGGGATCTAGTCTGTCCATTAGTTTGTCTCAAGGAGGACAGACCAGGGATGTAGTCTGCCTGTTGGTCTGTCTCAAGGAGGACGGACCAGGGATGTAGTCTGTCAGTTGGTCTGTCTCATGGAGACCAGGGATATAGTGTGTCCGTTAGTCTGTCTCATGGAGGACCGACCAGGGATGTATCTCCTCAAGCTGGTGTGTGGTGAGCGTTCTGGTGCAGATTGACTGCCGTGCATCACCCAAGTGGGTGCTACACACTGGTGGTGGTTAGTGAGGTTCCCCCTTCCCTGTAAAAGCGTCTTTGAGTGTCTAGAAAAGCGTTATATAAATTCAATCCATTATTATTATTATTATTATGTAATCTGTCAGTTGGTCTGTCTCAAGGAGGACAGACCAGGGATGTAGTCTGTCAGTTGGTCTGTCTCATGGAGACCAGACATATAGTCTGTCCGTTAGCCTGTCTCATGGAGGACAGACCAGGGATGTAGTCTGGCCATCGGTCTGTCTCATGGAGACCAGGGCAGCAACCCAAAACCAGGATGAGGCAGACACCCGACTGGTGTTTTTTCCCCGGAGTCCTGGCTATTGATCAGCTAGAGGAGGGACACGATATCCAGAAACCTGATGGGTCTGCGGTGGTTGGAGTATGCCTTGTCCACAAATGGTAAGGGTTGTTTTCTAGATCATGTCACAACAAATGACTGTATTATGTTGAATTAGAAGCCATTTGAATATGGAGGTTGGAACTAGCAGCCTAGCTTAGCCAGATTGCTCGGTAGTAGTTATTATAACAGCCACACAGCTGCTCTTTGAATGTCACTTGGTCATGCTTGGCTGGCTTCATAAACTAAGATTCAGCTGGAGCTCGTAAGCTGACATTTCATCTGTGGTGTCACGCTAACCTTTTGCATGTCCTAGCTATCAAAATATCTATTGAGGCTTAGGTGCTTGCTTTATATGACTTTTTAATCGGCCGAACAATTAGCAAATGAGCTTGCCGATTTTGTCGGTTTGCTAGGCGTGGCGTCTTACTGGGGCATTGTTTTAATTACTTGTATTTACTTGTCTTTCAGGTACACCTGTGTTGGAATTAACCATATCTGCCGATCTGGATTCCAGAGCCAGGGTGAAGGCAAATGCATTGTGACGATGAGCCCAAATAGGGCGTGAGTAAAGTCTCTACTCGGATGCTGGATTGTGAGAGAGGTTAAAGACCCACAAATCATAATTAACTGCCAAACATTAAAGCCAGTTTGCAGAGTATTGAATTATCTGAAAACAGAACTAGGTGAAGATGCCTGGGTTAACAGAGACCAGATCACCTGATTGAGAACCTACTTATAGGCATGTTTCACAGCCATACACTGCCTGTTAACAAAAGTGGAGAGCTGTCATCCTACAGTGGAGAGGGTAGCTGCAGAGTTGTTGCAACAACAGCCATTGTGATGAGCTTAAACTTTCACATGTGGACATCTATGGGCTACCAGAGGATGGTGAAGCTATTTTTTGGCAGGCCAGGCAGAGACGGGTCTCAGTCACATGCTGTTGTTTGCTTTCCATCTTTTTAAAATGGTTTGCGGGGTAGTTAAAGGAGGGCTTGACACAGGCAGAATTAGCTGCTTTTGGAAGTGTCGAACCAGCACATCTGTGCTGCACTTATTGCCATTGTGTATGTTTTTGCACATTTTAAGGTTGTAGATGGCTAACCCCGAGGTACAACTTGTTGCAAGAAGAGGTTACTCGAGTCCTGTCAAATGTAGAGAGGTACATTTTGTGATCAGGGATATGATGGAGGACTACCAGGGCTGTTTGGTTCAGGAAAAAACACATCTATACACACACCGCCAAGACAGCTTGTACTAGGTTTGGCACTGAACTTATTGATTCTGTCATCAAACACGGCACACAAATATTTGACTTGACTTTACTCAGAGCCTCCCTGTATTCAAATTAAAACATGCAAAACAAACTAATAATGAACCACTCTAATAATGTGAGGTATTTCATATCAGTGAGTCTAATTCAGTTCCCAATAGCTTTTCTCTGCCAGATATGGATGACAAATGTTACGTTGAGGAGGAGGAGGTTGTTGACCAGATACAAACACAGCAGCTCAGAATCTGGCTTGTCAGTATTGATGTCCTGACTAAATAAATCTAAATATACACACATTTAGGACATGGAGCTTGAGTAAAGCAAATGTATTCGTCCTTATTGTGCATGTTATCAGACGATCTGGGTAGAGGTGGGGGATTAGGGCATGGTTGTGCATGTTATAAGATGATCTGTGTGGGGATGAGCAATCAGTTTCAGCTGTATTCTTGTGAATGTTATCAGACGATCTGTGTGGAAGTGGGGGAGGGCATGATTGTGCATGTTATAAGACGATCTGTGTGGGGAATGAGGATACAGTTTCAGCTGTGGTTGTTTCTATTTTATTTTCCTATATAAATGACTGATTACATTTGACTGTTTTATCACCTGTCTGAATGAATCTGAATAAGGCTGGCTTAATAGATGCTTAACAAGGTTGTTAGTCAATACTTTTTACAATTGATTTGCACCTCAGGTATCAAAACCGTATGGGACAGATAGGGTAGGTAAATTATTCCTCCGTGAATTAAAGATGACCTTTTAATCAAGACCGATCTGAAAAAGATTAACAATATGGTTATCACAAAATATACTTTTATAATTAAACAAATTTAAGTTGAACTTTCACTGAAAACAGACCCTAGCTGCAAAAACATGTTTAAACGTATAAATGAACACCGAGCAGCATAATGCATTGCACTTGTTTTAAACAAGGTTTTACATATAAGAGAGGATAAGTGTACACACAAAATAAATAATTTAGATATTTACAGGATTGATTGCCAAGGATATTTTTACAGTCCACGAGCTTGGAATCATCCACTGGCACAACTCACTGTACTTTAACCCCCTTTAGGGTTGCAGAGGGTTATGCATTCATGCTAAGCTGAATAAAGTCTTCCACAAGGTCTTAGTCCTTTATTATCAAGGTGGCAGCTTCTTTCCACTGCTTCTTGTTGATTTTTATCCACCATCTCTGCCACATCTGGATGGCAGATTGTGCAAACTGTTTTACTTGATGGGTAATGGGTGATGACCTGAAAGATTAGGGAAAAGTTTCATCATTATGTGTTGTCAATACGAAGGATTCTGATGACATTGTGTCTCAACCCCCATCTCTGCTCAGGCATGAAAGGTCACAGCAAGGTACCCTTTATGGGGATTCATGTTAGTACTCATTCTACACATAGACCCTAAGCATAGATGGGGCTGGAGCGCCTTATGTCGCTAAATCACTAACTCCAATGAAGTTATTAAATTAATTTATCTTTAGAGTGCTCGGTAACCTACAGTTAGTATTACGCAGCTTGCCCACTGCATTCGTCCGTCAACGGACGACGGAAGGCGTGTCTGACGGATGGGGGAGTGGTATTTGCCAACGGAGCCACGATCTGATTGGCTGACGGATCCATCGCAGCCTGAAAAGTTCAAATATTCTCAACTTCTGAACGCAAGAGACGGAGCCGACGGAACGGACAGATCCACAATGCATTTCAGGATCGCCCCATGCAAAGTCAATGAGATCCGTCAACGGACGGATGCAGTGGGCAAGGGGTGTTAGAGCCCATGTTCTTCTTAGTCTCAATAGGTCACATTCTCGGACAGACTGGAGTTTATCAATTTAACCAGTTTAAACAAAGCTTACCTCTGTAATACTTCACAGTGCGGACATGGCTATTAGGGTCAGACTTTGCGCTAGAGGATTGGGGCAAAACGTTATTTCTTGTAAGCAGGGTGGTACAGTGTTAAGTTAACACATTAGTAGGATCGAAGTTTTTGTCAAAGTCAATCCTTCCATAAACAAGTCGATCAAACACATGATGTACTTTTACTTTCATATTCTTGTGGCAACAATGGTTCACATGTTTCGTTGGTACCCAATCACAGCTCTTCTCTTTCGTCGCACAGTGCTACATCCTGGTGATGTGGGATTCATGAACGATTAGTTCAAGAACAACAAACTTTTCTGCGATCCAGTACTCTAAATTGCTCTGTAGCCCCAAACGGCTTCACTGTGTATCCTTATGTCACCCAGTACAGGCGCAAGAGCATTAGGTGTATGATACGTAATATTTATATTTGCAAATCAATGATCCGACTCGAAAAGATATGTTCATTTGAATGCTGGAACATACTCAAGTTTAGGATGTGTAACTGCCTCAGAGATCTACTCTCATTCATGGAAGAACTTAGAGGAGCAGAAAAGGCAGTAAACACATCCCCTGACCAAAGCCATTTACCTGACATCAAGAACCAATTTTTTGAATCACAATTCCCAAGAAGAATGACTAAGAGATCCGCAGGAAAATATGAGCACCTGTTAACCACCGCAACCCTCAGTTTAGACATGTAAGCCTACCTGACCCACCAGTGCCAGAGGTAACTCTCCGGAGCGAATTTAGAATTAATGTAAAGATCCGTGCACAAGGACAAAGGGACAAGTTGTGAAAACACAAGCCTCATTCAGCAGATGGAGGCCGGGCTGCGGAACGGACACTCAGACCCAGAGGTGGTGAAAGCAGTCATCAGAGCAGTAAATCCTGGATTACATCTAAAATACAGAGATTAAGAGTAACCTGACACTATCCAGCGTAAAAAATATCTTAAAAGGCCACTTTGAAGGAAGATGGTGCATCTGACGTCGACCACTAACTCCTGAACATAAAATAGAATCCCGTCATCCCGGAGAATGACCTACAACCTTCTTGTTTCCTTTCATTGAACTGAAGGAGAAGCTGTGGCCTTCAAGTGATGCTGAACAAGTAATGCAGATGATGAGGAATCCCCCTACCATTACCTTATACATCAAATGTATCCTGTCTGTGACAGCATCACATTTCATTTCAGTCCCCCTGGGGTGACATCAAAGTCTGATGAGATCCGGATTGAAAGGATTAGTGAAGCTGTAAGCCTGGAAAATGAACAGCAACAAAAAAAAGTCCCAGTGTGTGTCTGTGAGCTTCAAACTGACCTCACACACAACGATATTCCTGGAAACAATGAAGACCACCGGGCTACAACATCCCGAGAGAAGGGAGTTCATCTCACAGTCTACATCCAGAGTGAGATACAGTGGGCAGACATCAAGATGAACAGTGCAATCACTGTTTCCCTTTGGAGAAATGGGTCTTTTTTTGCAAGATTGCAAAAGGCCAAGCCAGATTATATCACACGCACGCACGCACACACGCACGCACACACACAGTGTTCAGCTGTCAACCGCACCAACATTTGGAAACTGAACAGAGATTCATCTCTTTGTGCAAACAAACTCACTAGAACAGAAATTACCAAATTGGCATCCTCCTGTCTACCCTGTTCATCTCCCAGAGCAGAACTTACTCCAGTTACCACTTACTCCAGTTACCACTTACCCCAGTTGGGATGTCGGTCAGTACCTGACCGACATCCCATCTCCAGATACAGGCTCGACTCTCAGTGGCAGGTGGTGGTTTTCTGTACTAGATCAGTGGAAGGCTTATCATCAGAGATTTCTTGATCCAGAGAGCTGACCCATTATCTGCATTCATCACACCATGGGGGGGTATAAGTGTGTTCGTATCCCCTTTGGTCTCATCTCTGCTCCTGCTGAGTTTCAGATAGGGATGGAAGACTGCATGTCAGAACTGAGACTGAGAAACCATCAACCATACTTGAACGAAAACCTGGTCTATAGTCCAAGTTTTGAAGCGCAGCTGGAACATGTGGGAACAGGTATGCAACTTTTCCAGCAGCAGTGTATAGCTCACTCACAGAAAGTTTGATATTTTTAAGAGCCAGGTCAAGTTTGTGGCAAGATTGTGAGCAAAGAGGCTACAGTATGGATCCCAGAGAGATTGCTCCAGTGCAAGAACCAAACCCCTCTATTTCTAATGTTGTCTTCTTCTACACCACAGTGAGACACACCAGGAGTTGTATCTGCCATTCAATGAAAAGTAAGGGTTTAAAAAGCACACAAAAGTCCTCTTAAGCCACCATCACATGGGATGAGAAACATAAAGACTTAAAAAGAAATGGATTGACTGTATATCATCATATTATTACACTATATGGACTTGAACCAGCCATTAATAATGCACTCTGATCAATTCCAGGGGTGCCTTGGAGCTGTACTCTATCAGCGACAGAAAGGCAAAATGACATTGCTCATGGGTCTCTCATTCTGACATAACTACCTTGTGCATTCAGGCAGGCCGGCATTGTTATCACTCAAATCATGCCCTTTTTTGTCCTCCATACAGACAATAACCCAGTCACATACATGTATGTACTCACCACCGCAAAGTAAAATGCTACGGTTCACAGTGATGGGCTTCAGAGCTAGTCGATTTTAACTTCATCCTCAAATACCGGCCAGGGTTGTTCAATGTTGTCACTGGTCGGTATCGAATGCTTCTTGCATTTTAATTACTTAAACAGTACACTGAGGAGGTGTGTCCCAATGTAAACTGTACAATATTAAAAGGAGAGAGAAACTCACAGTGGGAGGGTTTGAGCATACCTGTGTGGTGCATTAGGCAATCAATGCACACAGGATAAACCAGCCATCCCCACACAGACTCAGAGAGTGCTCTGACATGTCAGTATTCACCACCTGTACAGCCAACCTTCAATGTATTCAGCACAACATCCATCTATACTGGTGTTGGAGGCGCCTATTGTAGGTGGAGTCTTGCGGGATGTCCTGCTACACTTGTGCACATGCCTATCGGACATGGCAGGGCCACCAAAGGGCTGCCTGGGAACACACCGGAGGGCAGCAGCATCAATACAGCCAACTCCCAGCACCGGCCTTTTTCGATGACAGTGACAGTCGGGACGGAATCCAGTGGAGGACATGGGAGGCAGCGCAACAACAGCCAAGAGCAGCCCCTGGATCCAGCCGACAGTAACCCAAGCTGCACCTCTGCCAGACGGCACAGCGGCCCAAGGCCCCAGGCTCCGAGGCAGAAGATGGGGAAAATGCCATCGTGGAGGGTGGCCCTACCATTCCAGGTCTAGCTAGCCCTGGCTACCACCACTGTTACACATTCATTGATTTTGTCACAAAGAAATGTGTGTGCTTGAAAAAACCGAGACATTGTTTTTTCTTCCGATGGGCTGTGCGACACAGGTAGATTTGAGAATTACAAAACATAGTATGGTGTAACTGCTTGTAAAATATTTGTTTTTGGAATTCAAATTTTCTACCTAAGTTATTCCAGATGTACACATTTCTTTAATGTATGCATTATCTTTGTATAGAGGGTGCATTAAGGTTAGTTGTGGAGCTAAACTTTTGGCACCAGGTATTTTGGTAAGAAAGTAGTCTTACTGCTCTGACCTTCGGATGGATCATAAAGGCGATAAAGCCCTATTCCTGAACCAAGCCTGTAAGAGATGAATCACAAGCAGTGTTTTAAAGTCTAATCCATTAATCAAGCAGATACAAATGAAAAGGTAGAGAGATTATGAACCTCTAAACTGCACAACTAATTGAATCCTGAATATATAGTTTGTGATTCAAACTTAAGCTTGGGTGGGACCAACGATTCTTATTCCTTTCCCTTTTTTTTACTGGACTTGCCCTAGCATGAACTTTGTGCGTCTTTTCATTATTACATTTGTACGTGCTCCTGCACGCAACAGCTTGATGCCAAACAGCCACCTTCCTTTTCCAGAAATTGAACAAAGCTGTGTTAAAATGCTCCATATCATATCTGTACAACAGTAATATACATTCACTATTATGTGATTTTTTTTTGTGACTTTATTCATCAGCTCATATCATCACTAGGTAGCTAGCTAAGGACCAAAAAATGTTCTACACATGAGGGTTATAATACCACTCTGCCACTTACAACTATTAGGTAATTTTGTCGTTAAGTGGCAGTTAAAAAGAAGTTAGTAATTTCACATCGTCACCAGCTATTCATAAGGTGCGGTGTGTCTGCGTGCAAATTCTCTTTTGTTATCAGGAGACCAAGGAAATGCCAGAGTAGCCACGTGATGAGAGATCTTCCATGCATAGAGCCTATGCAACCAAAGTCATTATATTTCAGTAAACTTTCCACTGTATGGATCAACTGCCTGTCAGGACAGGGATGCAGTGGGATGCAACAGTGATGCAAACTCATGCATATAACAGTACATTATACATGGAAACATTGTATTGAATAGGTTATGCAATGGGGAAAATCCCCAGGAAAGGAAAAATCATCAAACCCAGATCCAAAAGTCAAAGAAGGGACCTTTTAACTGGGCCCACACTTCCCTAAGGACATAGTAAGCCACAGATGATGCACATTAAAACATGCTAAAACAACACACCAGTGGGATTTGGCCTATTTGAACTCCTGTAGACTTATGGTATCGGGACAAACACCTAATGGGCCTGGCGCTCTTAAGACAGAACCAGACTTATTAGTCACACTGAATCACCATAGCAAACAAACACACTGATCTGTTAACATTGGTGTGCAGGGGAAAGCCACTAGAGCTAAAGCCGGACAAAGCACACATTGGCTGCTTTTAGCCTTGTGGTGGAGGGTGAGAAACACAAGAACTGAGGTAGTAATTTAGGTCTGGGGCTACCCCTGGACCGAGGAGCGGCTGTCTCTTTGAATGAGTTTGGTTTAGCCTGACAATGGAGAGATGACCTCACTGCACCCTTGTGGTTAAGGTGGAAACCACTACTAGTCTTGTGTGTCCGAATGGCAACATGCCTCCCCAGTACTGTTGGATGAAGGGTTCAGCAGGACACGAAACAATGGCACGATTTTGAGGTGTGGTCCAGCCAGTTGTAAAAACATCTGTTTGGGAAAGTGTGCTAATCTTGCCATTGTGGTCGAGCAATCAAGTGAAAAAGTTAAGCCTGAGGAGTATGTTCAGGCAAAAATAGGATTAAAGTCCAGGTCGAAAGTCTGACGGGGTAGAAATGTGTTTGGTTTGGTTCAGGCAACACCCCTAGCCCCCCCTGACAACTGTACGTTGTGCATGCCTCAGTCCGAGACTGTCCTGGTGTGCTGCATAGGAAACACCTCAGGGGTAACATGTGCAGACCATATGTACCAACGGAAAACCTCAGCAACCCTCTCTGTGGTCTTTTTGTACGTATCTTCAAACCAGAGCATTATCGACACTAAGAGCCGACCCATTGCACGCTGTTCTCCGCCTTCGCCAGTATAGAACAATAAGATGTATATTGAAATATTCGATATATACGAAATGCATGAGTACATGGCAATCAGTGGATTGTGAATTTTGAAATGAAGGAGTAGGGGGGGGGGGGGGGGGGGGGGTTGCTGGTAGTAATACTGGGCCCGGCAACACTCAACTTTTAGTGGCGTTAAATGTGTGGGCCTGTTACCATTATGTGGCTCAATGTGGGGTAATTACAACGTCTGTCGTACTTAGCAACTCATTATTTTACACATTCCACATGTACATTTCCTGTCCACAGCAGTCATCGGGCTAGACATAATCGACAGAGGCACCAGATCCCCACAGATCAACATCAAATCAACACAATGATGTTGTCTTTTCTCTATTAGAAGACATTTATTTTTAATTAATTTGACATGAAAAGTTAATGCAGGTAATGCAATAATAATATGCTTGCAATATGCTTAAGTATATTCTCATCAAGCCATTACGGTACCAGTTTTGAGCATTGAAATGTAAATATGCACCATTACTCCAGTCATGTGGTAGTCATGACCCCTTGATACTACAAATAGTGACAATGCGACTGAAGGCACAATGATACAAGCAACTGGAAATGCAGAATGGCAGGCGTTGAATGTAATGCAGGTCAGTGACTCATAACATACACGTTTCAGCCCTTTGTCGTTCCCATGCCCATGTTCCTGCCCTGAAAGGAATTATTCTACAGAGATATACACACCTTCTCTTCTACGTCCCGAACTTCTAAAACAGGCCTTCATTAACTTAATCATTCAGCAACACAATTGCTGACTGATGAGCATCAAAATGTTTGCTATGTGCGTGAGACACAAGTATAAGGTTTGGCAGTGCCGTAATAACCTCCTCCAACCCTCCCTTTTTGACAATATCTGGATGTTAGACAAGCAGATTGGGATTTAAGAAATTACGAATCAACCAAGGAAAGATTTATGTCTTCTAAATGGAACAATTTTGTATATTCGACAATGCAAATGTTGTTCATGTTCCTTCAAGCATTGGATCTGTCAAAGGCAGCTGCCAAATTAGCTTGCTCTGCAACAATCCCGGCTGCCCCTAAACATAAAAACACCTTCATCTCTTCATCTCTCCTGCTGGGAAATGTCCATGCCACTGGGGAGTGCCAGGACTTTCAGAATCCTCATCAGGCTATAGTTAACGCGCCCACTCCTAAAACAACATTCAGAGAAAGTTGCAATAGAGTGGCCACAAATCACCCCTTTCTTGATAACCTTCTCATTCCTTTTTTGCAGGACAGATATGTATTAAACAAAAACATGAGCAACGTGAGCAATGCTACAAAAGACACAAACTAAAGTTAAAACGTTTATTTAGAATAAGTATATTTTATTATGCCATGAAACATCTGGCGTACATGTTTAGAAATGATGCAAGAACTGACATCAATTTACTAAGGTGCAGCAAGTCAGAGTACATAGTCAGTATCACAAAAGTGCATTAGTCAATAAAACAAGTTTAAACTAGTGCTGTCAGTTAACGGCGCTAACGCAAACCAATTTTAACGGCGTTAATTTTCGCGCGATTAACGCAATTTTTTATTTATTTTTTGGGCTCAAAACAAAGAAGCAGTAGCCTGACTGCTATTTTCAAGGCAGTACGTTTTTATGTTCATCGTTCAATTGCACTATAGGCTTTTTTTTTGTATCGTCCTGCTTTGATCAGTATATGCCAATGTTGTTATCAATAAAAAAAAAAATTGCACAAGGCAAGCCGATGCACTTCTCCATGTTGATAAGAGCATTAAAATGAGAAAAACTAATGGGACAAAGAAATCAAGGGATATTTAAAATAGAAAAGTTTTTGCGAAATCTTGAGTTAACTATGACATTAATGCGATTAATCGCAATAAATATTTTAATTGCTTGACAGCACTAGTTTAAACACATTCTTCAAGCAACCAAAACTAAATCTGTTAAAAATCTGTTACAGATTACTTAAATATCTATACAGCTAGAGTTTATGTAGAATAGAATGTGGAATGCATGAACAAATACACACTTTTAATTACATTACATACAGTCGGTTAATTCTGTAAAAAGAGGAGCAATTAAATCTTAAATATTCACCTTGTGTGCAAGTGTTGATGTTGGAAAGAAAACCTGCACACCACATCTGCTGAGCATAAATCTTGTCAGGCAGCAGGCAGTTTATCCATACCCTTTCATGCATCCCACGCACACACACAGACATGCGGGCGAGCATAACACACACTATGGTCCACATTTACCTTAGTCTCAGATGCCCTGCAGATCATACACAAGCCATTCAGCCTTCGTAAAGAGGAGTAACAGTGCCATCTTTCCACTCAATCAGGATCTCTCCTCGTAGAGAGGGTGAGGCGTGCGGGAGGCACGCGGCGTGGCTGGTGAGTGGGGCCCTTTCACTCTGCACCGGAGACCCAGGAATGCTCACCTCTTCCCTCGGAGAGAAGGACTTCAGCACACACACCACCTTCTTCCTCCTCCTGGAATGGCAATGACAAGTAACCAAAAAGATGGTTCTCCCCATGTTCAACAATTATATGTACATTCTGCTGATTGGAAAACATTGATTTTGAAAGCACAGATTCAGGGTTTGTCATCAGCCATGAGTGTACAGCGATGTGTACAGCGAGTCCTTGGTCTAACTTTGATCGCATCAAAATGTATTATGCATGAATGCTTATAAAGACATCTTGGGAAAGACTATCCAGAGTGGGTCTTACCTGTTGGAGTACACATTGAGGATTAGAATCACAGTCCCCAGCACTAAAGCCACAGAGCTGAGGACCAACATAGTTATCTTCCAGCTCATTCCTACAATCAACAAAAAACCTTGATCAACAAACAATAGGATTATTTCAACACGAGCAAAAAGCTCACCACCAATGGCAAATCCCTTTGATATAATAAACCTCTCTGAGGCTTTAAAGCCACACATGTAGGCTGCCTCTCACAATGCACCAACCAAAGAACATAAATTCAATGTATTTAGCTTGACACCTCCAATGGTATCCAATGGGATTAATAAAGTCCTCTGAATCTAAAGTTTAAAGCTGTATTTATAATCATTTGTTGTTTTCTTGGATAGACAAAACAAATATTATTCTATACAACTTTGCTTCACTCTATTATTTTCTTAACATGTCATTTCTGATTGAGACTCAAATGCATACTTATTGAAAACCACAATAGTCGAAAATCACTTTACTGCAGTTGTGCACACTTGAAAATTCACATCAGGTAAGTCCTTAAATAGTTACACTTTTTATATCCAAACAGAAAATACCAACCAAAGCAATTCACTCACCATAGTCCATGGTGAAAAACACCATGGTGGGATTCCCGGGTGCTTTTGTGCTTATGAACAAAGGGACTGGTTCAGACACTTGGTCCTTTTGATAATCATCAAAGCTCAATACATCTCCAACTGAAAGTGCAAAGATGTGGAGATTGTCATTGCTTTATATAAGAACAAAATCCACCAAACTCCACTATTGTGATATAAAGCCTTAATGGTTGAATTTCATGAGTGACATATTTAATACATTTGAGAAGATATCTTCAGTTAAACACTACTTACAAATCTGTATCATGACATTTATTCCTTTTGTGTGGACAGCAAATGTTTCATAACTATTAAAGTATACAATTTAACTCTACCTCGAAGGAAGAAGCAAATATCAAAGCATTTGACTCTTCTACCCCAAACTGTGAGACTTAATGAAAAAAGATACACAGAGAGAGAGAGAGATACACACACAGAGAGAGAGAGATACACACACAGAGAGAGAGAGAGAGAGAGAGAGAGAGAGAGAGAGAGAGAGAGAGAGAGAGAGAGAGAGAGAGAGAGAGAGAGAGAGAGAGAGAGAGAGAGAGAGAGAGAGAGAGAGAGAGAGAGAGAGAGAGAGAGAGAGAGAGAGAGAGAGAGAGAGAGAGAGAGAGACACACACACACACACACACAGAGACAGAGAGTGTGTGTGTGTGTGTGTGTGTTTGTTACTCGGTTGAGGCTTTGTACTGGAAATTACACTTGGAGGGACCACAAGATGCAATGGATCCCCCTGATTCCGAAAGTGGCGTTGGCTGTCGTCCATCTCACTGCACAACGTCTGGTTGTCAAGTGTCAGCCACCTGTTTCCATGCTATTAGAGTATACATATAGTTATTTCCATGCTATTAGAGTATATACATTATATAGTTATTATATAGAAAATTATCAACAGTGAGCATGGAAGAAATCTTTATAAATGTTCCAACTGTATCAATTATCCACCATTCAACCGCCTGTATGTAGCCCATATGTTTATAAACATCTTTCAACTTACTTGGTATTAAGTTGGTTTTACATGTTTATAAATGTCTTTTTTTGTGTGTATTTTCAAAAGCGGCTTCAAATAAAATGTATTCCTATTATTAAAAGCTAAGCGGGCGTTACCTGCTTCTGCTCCTTGGACAGAAATACCAGAGCGGAGTCTTTGGTGGCGATGAGGTGAACACCCCTGCCTTGCAGTGTCAGGTGGCCTCTTTTGGAGCAGGACCATGCTTGTTTACGACGTCCGTTCCTCCCCCCGTCCCCCTCTGTCCTGTCAGCGCAGGGTTGGAGATGGACTCCCTCGTATTGCTCCGCGGGGGCGGTCACACACTGCCCCGTGTGGCCGTTCACCAGGGCTGCACTCCCAGTCTGCCAGTGCCACTCTTGCAGGGGGTTAGCGGGACTACAGTCCACTGTGGACACCCTGCCCTGGGGTCGTCCTACCTGGGCCTGCAGACATTTCCCCAGCAGCTTGTTCCGGATCATGAAGCTGGAAGCCTCTATTATCGGAGAATATAAAAGATAGAACCATGTGCCAAACACAAATATCAAACGATGTGATGAATCCCCAGTGGGATTCGAACCACTAACCTCTTCACTATTCGTGCCATCCGTGCTTTACACATTTCTAGAACCCGAGGGGTTCTTACATCTATAAAAACAACTGGAAGCAACGTTTATTCGAAACTCCCATTGATGCGCAGCCAGCCATATAATCTGGGGTTGTTTAGTTGTTGAATGTTTGGTAGATCAAGCGTGAACATGGAAAGGGTTATCGCTATTAGTTTGGTCCTACGTCCCATCCCAGTAAGCGACGTCCAGCACAATGACAATACATTAATAAGCAGCTTATCAAATAACTCAACGAAAGATAAACTCCTACCATTGCAGATGAGCGCAGCAAGAACCCAGAGCAGGACGAGACTTGTGCCCATTGCGTAGAATATAATAAAGTTGAGCAGAAGGTGAGCTGCTCCGGCAGTAGTACAGCCTGCAGCACGCAGCACGCAGAATTCAGGGGGCGTGTGTGAATTTGCATGGAAATGCTCTTCAATCCCCCAATCAGATGTTTGCTTGCATTCACAGGCTTCTGTGATGAGCATGTGGGTAAAGACATAAGCAAACGAATTAATAGACCGAGATACTTCCCTGCAGTTATTAAAGTGAGCCCGCTCTTAGCTGCATCCATGGGTGAGCAAATTATGTAATCTGATGAACAAACATAGATGAACAATTTAGGGAACCCTTTTTTGTTTTGTGGCAGGTGTATGCTGCACAACTTAACGTTAAACGGAATTTGCCTGCGATCATAAGCAATCTATGTTGTGTCTTCTGTCGGAAGCCCATGGACTACTAATTAGAACCGAAGTGCATAAATCTGTTTTACAGGGAAAACACCATGGTCTGAATAGTATCGTCCACTCGTTAAAATTGAGATATGGGACGGCTTTGTACCCGGATAGTCACGTGTTGTTTTCACCAACTTTGTGGAAATACGTAGTAAAGACTAATCAAAACAAAAAGGCAATTGGTCAAGGGGTAGTAGCTATAAGAGTTGCGTTGTGCCGTGCTGCCCTGTTGCACATTCCGTGTGTCATTATTAGGCCTGATGGTATTTGCTCATGTTTTTTTTAACTCCTTATTGGTCAAACTTAATGTCATATTTGTGTGTGATTTGACACATGATATAGGCCTATGTACAGTTAAAACATGTTATATTCATTCTGGAATTAAATGTCATTGAACAGGTCAAACTGGACGTGGCATTTCGCAGGACCCCAGAGGCTGAAAGAGACCTATAGGCCCCAACACAGCCCTGCTGCTCTCCTTATGCCTCCTAAAGCCCACTTCCAGCTTGGCTGAGGACGTCAAGGCAGGAGAAGACCCCATCTGCAGTGTGAACCTCACTGTGAGTCAGTTTGGATGAAAGTGGCAACTTACCTTACATATGATATATGGGTCAAAACTATGTTGTTAATCAAAAGAACCAAATTAGCCAACCAACTTGTCAAATAACTAGTGGAGTTAGCGTAAAGATACTTGGTCTACGCAATGGTTTATCCATGCGTAGGTGGATAAGACTTTGATCACGACTCACTATTTCCACTTAGTTTGAAAGACAACCTAATATGCATACTCAAAGTATTTTGATTATGTAAATAACAAATTGTTCTCTATTTTCACAACAACATAGCCAGGGATTATTAGACTGTTGCAGTAATCAAGTTTCGACATTATGAATTATACAACAAACAAAGTTAAAGGGTTGCCTAAATATGTGGTGGTCAGCAATTAGTGTGAAAAAAGTGATGTGGTAGTCCTACCAGGAGAAATAGAGGCTACATGATATTTATTGACTGATTTTTCGTAATCAGACTTTATATCATTGGCTAGTTAAGGCAGAAAATGCAAGCACACTCTGGAAATGGATATCCTTAATAATATCAATAGATGCCAGATAAAGGCCTAATTGGAAACCATCAAATAATAAATTAATATAAAATGCAATCCATCCATTTAATAGTTGCATATACCCCCACAATATATGATATTTATATTGTGTATTAAAAACATAGCTCTAGTTAATTTTAAGATGCATGGCTAATTGGTTACAGCTTGTGTGTGAAGGTTAAACAAATAAATAAGTTTGTCTCCAATATTTGTCGACACTCTGGCGCCACCTGGCTGCTTCAGGGTGTAGGTGGGACATCCAGAGCTGCTTCCCTTCTGTAGTAGCACTGTTCCCCTACTTGTTCCTAACCATACTCAATTAAAAATGAGCCATTTGTTATCCTTTATTACTGTGACTTAAAAAACACACATTAGCGACATAAAAAAACAAAAGTAGCAAAGCTAAGTCTGAATAAAATAAAGTATATGATGTGTTTAAATGTAGAACACATTTACAGATGGGACCAGTGTATATTGAGGTGACTGAAGGGTTCAAGTCGCGTGGTCAGGTGGGAGAATCCAAGCGTACGGTGGGGGACGCTCCATGAAATGTGGGCTGTTCATGGACACAGCCTGAGCGAGGGCGTAGGGGTATGCCTGGAAATGGTTGGATTTGCTGTGGCATTGGATAAGCCGCTTGTCCAGGAAGGGAAACCTGTACGGCGAAATTTCTCTGGGTAGATGAGATGGACCAACAGGATAAGGAGTGGGAAATGTGGAAGGGGAAGGATAGAGGTGTCCAACAGTTGTCCCTGTGGGGTAGAGGTCTGATTCACTAGCACTCTGACTCTGTCCATCAGTTGTCCCTGTGGGGTATGTGACGGAAGAAACAGAATATGACGTCTGAATGAAATAACATTATCAAAATACCATAACAGCAGGATTGCAGAGAGTATTAAAAAACAATAGATCTAAGAAATTAGACATTTTTTGCAAAACAATGTCATTATAAGAAACTAGTTAGATTACAGTTAAAAAATAAATGGGTGCAGGCTGATGATTATTATGGTCTTGTTAAGAATAGCTTTCGCCAAATGTCATGCAGTACCTTTTCCTCCGGTCCCCCACAGTGTTCATCATCTATTTCCTTTTTCACATCCATTATCCCAGGAGGCTGCGGCCCTCTGGTATGAAAGACAGATTTAACTGAAAAACTTTGTCGTAGGTGATTTCATACTAAACAACTGCAAACTTGCACTATATACTTTCAACAAGTACATTATTTTGCGATCGTGTTATTCTTATTTGAGGAGGCCTAAGTCTGAATATTTTTTGGCGCACGCAAAACTTGGCTTTTGGGCGTACGTACACTTTTAGTAACGATCCCACGCACAGTTTTATAAATGAGACCCCAGAAGTTTGTTGGGTTTGCAAAAAAGGTCTGGTGGTGTATTTTGTACAAAAATCAAGGAAAACTGACTTAGAATACTTAAAACAAGTGCAGGATGTGGGCTTAGCCATTGTAGAAAAAACTTTTTGCTGTGTAATCAGCCACACCTGGCACTCTGTCCATCTCCTATTATGTGCACACAGGCACTCAATACCTGTAGAGGTCACCAAAAGCAAGCATTGCGCACAAATAATACCAGACAGAATCTCTCTCTCTCTCTCTCTCTCTCTCTCTCTCTCTCTCTCTCTCTCTCTCTCTCTCTCTCTCTCTCTCTCTCTCTCTCTCTCTCTCTCTCTCTCTCTCTCTCTTCCCCCCCCCCCTGGTGGTAGAAAAACTACCTGTAACACTTTAACTAAATAAGTGCGTTCAAGGAGTCTGGCTCATGAAAGACAAAGACTTTTTTATTACTCTCAAACAAGTAAGAAAACAAAGACGAATTGGTTTGACAAAGAACACACACCCACGCACTGTTTAACCAATCACAGAGCCCCCACAACTTCCGGTCTGGGATAGCGATTCCACCAAGTTCACAACCAGCTTAAACACACACACACACACACACACACACACACACACACACACACACACACACACACACACAGTTTAACCACTCACAGAGACCCCCAAAACTTCCTGGCCATTGCCTGTCCTGGTGGTAGATAACCCGCCTGGACTAAACTAAAATGGTTGGAAACAAATAAGTGAAGAGTTGGTGATCAAGTTTGAATACATTTGAGATAGATATCAATCATATATCCAATAGAATCATTTTAGCACCTGTGAAACAAGAAATACTGTAACATCTATGGAAGTCAATGTGACCAACTGAACATATAAAATGTAATATAAAAACTACAACTGTTGATACAATAAGTGTAATGATGTATAAGTAAAAAAAGTATTGAATAGCTCAATCAATCAATCAATCAATCAATCAATCCTCGGTATTTATATACCGCTTTCTTTCTCATATGGCTTCCATCCCGAAGGGATAAAAACCGAGCTCAAAGCGGTCTGTACCTGAAAGTGTTAGTTTTATTATATATTTTTTATTATTATTATTATTATTATTTTTTTGTGTCATCGGTTGCTGGGGTCCAAAAAATATAACCAGGTCGAGATCTTATTTTTTTATTTTATTTTTTTCTTCTGGGTAAAAAATATATAAGAAATAAATATAAAGAAGTTAAATAGTTTGAGTTAAATATTAGAAAAAGCTCTCTCGAAAAGATGTCCTTTTAGTCTACTTTTAAAAATTTCATAATTTACAGAGTTTCTTACATTTATAGGTAGATCGTTCCATTTAGAAGTCAAAGATATCTTTACATTTCTTTTTTTCGGAAACAATATTAAGATCGTCCCTTCCAACTCTTAGTTCTCTAGTAGGGCTATGCATAGAAAAGCTTTCCGCAATATAACATGGACTTTTTCCAGAGACAACATTGAACATTAGCAAACTGAGTTTAAAATCTATCCGATCTTCGATGGGGAGAAAGTGGGCTTTCTTAAGGAACTTGGAGGTGGAGCACTTCTTAGGAACGTCATAGATGAGGCGAACAGCTGCATTTTCAACCTTTTGCAGTTTCTTTAGATGACATTTAGGAGTCAGTGCAAGGAGACTGTTGCAGTAATCAAGTTTCGACAGTATCATGTTGTGTACAAGCTTGATTCTCATGTCAATACTCAGTGAGCGCTTAATCCTTCCTAGATTACGGAGATGGAAGTAACTAGCTCTGCACTTCTCTTGGATGAACTTGATCATGCTGAGTTTTGAGTCCAGTGAGACGCCAAGGGTCTTAGCGACGTCGCAACTGTCGACATCGGAGTTATCATAGAGTACAGTGAAGCTTAGGTCTTCTGAGTTCCGCTTGGACTTAACAAGGATCATTTTTGTCTTATCGGTGTTGATCTTGAGGTAATTTTGTACCATCCACTGTCGTATCTCAAGGAGGCATGCTTCAATATCTTCTTTTGTTTGCTGGCTGCTCTGCATATCAACACTGACATACAGTTGGGTATCGTCTGCGTAGATTTGTATGGAGATGCCATGCTTTTATAGAGTATGAATAGTAGGGGACCTAGCAGTGACCCTTGGGGGACTCCAAAGATCAGGTTAAAGATAATACTTGATGCATTCTTTATCTTGACTCTATAGGTTCGCTTCGTCAGGTAGGATACAATCCACTTGATAACATCACCTTTGATGCCGAACTCAGACTTTAGCTTGTCAATCAGGATGTTGTGATCTGAACTAAATGTGCGATAATAAATATGTACTTGCCTATTGCTCATTTTCCAGCCTAACATTGTTAAAAGTAGTCCAATTGGGCGGGAAATACGCCCAATCTGGCATCACTGCCTGCACGGCCTCGCGCCCTAACCTCAGTGCAAATCATTGAGACCGACTGAAAACAAGCCGACATGGAACTTAAACTGTGATTTTTAAAAAAGTATAGAGGTAATCGAAATTCTGTTTTCAGATTATTAAAGATACCAGTGTGTTGATTTGTTAAACCTTTGAACGAGGGTTAGCGATAAAATATTGACCAAGTTACGAAGTATGAAGTACTAGTAAGTGTCAGAGAATGGGCGGACGAGAGGCTGCATTGGCTAAAGTGGTTTGGATGCAGGTTGTTTTATAACAAGGAAAGGCAAAGTTGTGCATTACAATGCAAACACGACAATAATTGGCACCAATCTGGCGCACATAGAAGAGCAATTGACTGAATAAATGCCAGGTATAGCCTATCGGACACGCAATCAGTGCACTTGCAAATGATTGCCTGCAGTATGACCGATCGTGGTGGTCTGACATTATTTAACCATCCATCTACAGCAAATACGTTCAGACAGATTCATCATTGAACGTGTACGAAAAGCAGGTTTGTCTAACCCGGCGGATTCTGACAGACAGCCCACAACAAGCCAAACATCACCACGGCGGGAGTGCCCTCTCTCTCTTGAACGCAAGTACGCAACCACTATGACTCCAAGGCTAGGCTTCTTCACTAGGACAACAACCAACCACAAGGCCTTCATAACCATACAATATGCCGAAGCCGGAAAGGACACACGCACAGTCGCAGACACTCATCTTATGCACAACAATCAGTTCTATCATCAATATTCAGTCGCTGCAAAGATTTAAAAAATAGCCACATGCTACTTCCTGTTGGGGCCGGAAGTACGCACAATCTAAAGTACCCCTATCTGGGGTATGTCATTTACTACTCTTTCTTATGCTTATATTAGCATTAGGCTATTTGTTATGCTTAAGTACTGAGTCAAAGTGTGAGTACTCTGGCAAGAAAGGTAAGGTACAACCACAAATAATTGTAAGTGCTATTATTCTCAGTACCCAGAGTGCTCAGTGTCTCATGTGCCAGTGGATCCATAGTACATCTGGATATGTAAGTTACAGAAGTCGTTTTTTATTGTATTTTTTATTGGTACAATTATTCTAAAAATACACTTCATTGATTAGCAGCAAAGAGCAAGCAAAAGTGTCCAGACATCTAGCTACATTTGGCAAGGTTATTTTAAATGCATGTCAGAGAAACATACAAAGAATAACAATATATTTAAGCAGGCTCATACGAAAGGTAGAGAAGAGAACAGGAAATGTAGACGATACAGGATTATTTAAAACGAACGATTAACTTTAGTACGTCCAACTGTTTTTCCACCCTTTCAGCTTGTAGGCATGATACTGATCATACTTTATTCATACGTATAGTGTATAATAATAAAAATTCTTATATTTTCAAATGTGTCACACATTTCTGCCATACATGCATGGCTGAATAAAGTCTTCAATATAAAATGGTCCATTGAAGGGATATTGTGGTCACACTACTGCAGTTGTAGACCACATGCAACCAGGTGTGTTTGAATGACATCACTGGCCATGGTTGAGCCCTGAGAGGAAACCACAAAATACCAAAGGCCTTTAAACTTCCCCATTTTAGACATTGAATAAAGCTCTTCATAGCATATGTGTATATATGCTTAAAATTAATGAACCGTAGGTTGCATATTGAGGTGTATATATATACATATACATTTATCCCATGGCGCGTTTCCATGTTTCGAAAACCACGACAATGAATCATCAGCGCTTTCTGTTCAATTATTTTGGCGGTTTATCGTTGGTTGCCGGGGGGAACATAGACAGATACGAAGGAGGTTCTTCATATTGCGGGGATAGAAAATCGGTGCCCATCCCGGGATTGGCGGCGAAATGCTAAACGTGGGGCCGTTGTAGCAGGAGGCCAACAACGGCGGGGCGTACTGGTCGGGGTCGAACGTCGGCGCAGAGGGCAGAGCCCCCGGAGCCGCCGGCGGAGGAGGAGGGTGGAGCACTGGGGGGTGCGCTGAGGGCTGGACCGGGGGTCCATACGGACACTTGTTGTGTGGCACGGGCTGGTAGCAAGCTGCTCCCATGGCACCAGGCGCAGCGGGGCCCGGGCCCCAGGCTGCTGGGGCCCCGGAGTCTGCTGGGGGCCTGGAGGCTGCTTGGGGCCAGAAGGCTGCTAGGTGCCCGAAGGCTGCTGAGCGGCCAAAGCACCCCAAGAAGGGACCATAGGCTGAGGGGCTTATGGTCCCTCAGCCTATGGTCGCTCAGCAGGCCTAGGGTCCCTGCTGAGGGACCCTAGGCCTGCTGATGCGGAGCTGGCTGAGAGCAGGCGGCGGGGGGAGGGAAGTCGCTGTTGCTTGGGCCCCCGTATGCTACAGGGGGGTACGGCTGGTTCATTCCCCCGGGCCCTGGGTTTAACATGAAGCCGGAACGGGCAATGACCAGTGGAAAATTGATCTCTGGGTCTGTGGCAAAGCTGATGTCCAAGTACACCTAGGGAAACGAGTACACAGTGAGATGTCAACCCAATACCCATTCATCATTTGCATGACTTTTAAATCTAAAATATATATTTGGGTAGGCCTAAATTGGGGACCATCCTACTTCCTAATGGTCGGCACTTAATTTACACAACCTTTTATAAATTTTGGCATATACTATAACCATTTGTCATCACATTGAGCTCCTACCTTAAAATTGTATTTAACTGAAAGGATTTCACAGTTCTGGATGGATAGGATCGTGTCAGGAGGGATCTTCAATGCACAAGTGACTGTTTTTTCACTTTTCTTCTCAATAACCTCCCCAACTAACTTACAGATTTCATGACAATCAAACTTTGTAAAGCCTTGCGCACAGTACTTAACATACTGATTCAAAGAGAACTTGGGGGTCATGTCTTTTGAGGATGTGTTTTTGACTTTAACAATAACTGCCACAGTTTGACCTATGGAAAAAAATATATATTCAATTAACAGATTAGTCCACAGATATTCACATGAAACAACTATGTTGAATTGTTTGTTGTAGTTTGTGTAGAGTAGCTGCAAACAGGGTGGTGCGGTTGGTGCAAAGCGGAAGACATGACCGCCTGTTTGAGAAGCAACATCGTGTCGTTTGTCTAACGGCCTATAGGTGGCTCGTGGTGGTTGGGTGCAAAAAGAGCCGCCACCATTGTTGGTCAATGTGAAAATGTGGTGTCTTACTCTTAAATATCAAGCAAGCATACTTATATTCTTCAATCGACTAAGATCTAAGTGGTAAGGTCAACTTCGTGTGTGTGTGTGTGTGTGTGTGTGTGTGTGTGTGTGTGTGTGTGTGTGTGTGTGTGTGTGTGTGTGTGTGTGTGTGTGTGTGTGTGTGTGTGTGTGTGTGAGAGAGACATTACCCGGGGAGTAGACTCCGCTCTCCACAAACACCTCCATGTGTACGGATCTTTTGGAGAAGATTCCTATGTCTTTATCCACTTGGCCAACCTGGCGGGTCTAGAGTAGAACATGGTGAGCAGGGACAATGTTTGTAAATGTTGACTTAACTGATCAGCTACAGGTAGGTGAACCGGTCTGATACATGACAACCCCAAAGAATTTAAATATAGATTGGATATGTCCATAAATATCTGGCCTCTGGTAATTTTTGACTCCTCCACAAACGGATACTTTTTTAAATACTACTCCTTCTTTCCACAAACTACAACCTCAGTTTTTTGTTGAGCTGTAAAAAGTTCTGTGACATCCATTTATCTATTTCATAAATACAATGACAGAGACTTTCAACGGGGTTGTAGTCATTAGGCATTAGCGGTAGATACATTTGAGTGTCATCAGCGTAACTGTGGTAGGCAATTGAGTTCTTCTTTATAAGTTGACCAAGCGACAGCATGTAAAGGTTAAATAATGGTGGACCCAAGATTGAGCCCTGGGGAAATCCACAGATCAAAGATGTAGAGGAACAGTTTCCAATTGTAACAGACATGCTCCTGTCTAATAGGTAGGATTTGAGTCACCTGATTACAACACCAGTGAAGCCAACCAAGTGCTCTAGTCACTGAAGTAATATGGTGTGGTCCACAGTGTCAAAGGCTGCACTGAGGTCCAGTAATACTAGGATTGATGCCTTTCCTGAATCTGTATTTAGCCAAATGTCACTTTTGACTTTGGCAAGAGCTGTTTCGGTGCTGTGGTTGGCCCGAAAACCTGACTGAAAGTTGTCAAGGCAGTTGTTGAGCGTTAAAAGAGGTTTGTTGATTAAAAACAATTTTTTCAATAATTTTGCCAATGAACGGTAGGTTGGATATGGGCCTGAATATAGAAGCAGTGGGCAGCCACACAGTGCAGGGGGACCAACTCCAGGGCTCCAAGGGCACCGGCAGGAGTATTCACCTAACCCCATGGATGGTTTTCGATTTGTTAATGGAAACTAGAGCACCCAGAGGAAACCTAACTGAACACGAAAAGAACATACTGACTCCATTCAGAAAGCTACCCCCCCATTGAACCAATGACATTCTTACTGTACGACCCAACCTGTTACCAGGTCAAATACGCCAGCCCTACATACCATCAGGAGGCTTGAAATGGCCTTCGATGCAAAGTTGATCTCCTGTTTTACATTGCTGTCCAACCCCCAACTCCTTGAAAGCTTGGTTTCCAGTCTGTAGACGATCCTACCATGAGCCCCGTGGAAGGATGAGGGCAAACTCCTATTAAAGCACACAGAGAAGAACAAATAAAATAATCAGAACTGTCCATGTGTGAGAAAAAAGTAACGTAAGTGGCTGGTCTGTTTCAACTGATGTGAAATATACAACCCAGTCGCCAAGAAAAAACGTCAGTGGTGTACGTTTCCATGAACACTGGATACGTAGCATTTCAACGTAAAAAATAGCGTGTTATACCTACAATATCCACGTGTGCCGCTGTGGAGGCGGGTTTCGGGGTTTGGGTTTCACGGCTTTCGCGGCAAATTGTGGACACGATTGTTTAGGGGGGGGGGTGGGAGACTGTTGATGACCGGGGAGGGGGGGGGGGGGGGAGATACACGTTTGTTGAGGGGGGACGACGACACACGATTGTAGGGGGGGGGGGACACGTTAGTTGAAGGGGGGGGGGGGGGGGGGGGGACACGTTTGTTGAGGGGGGGGGGAGACACGTTTGTAGGGGGGGGGAGCGCTCGACAACGAGAGTTGGTTTTTATTGAACGCTCGACAACGAGAGTTGGTTTTTATTGAACGAGACTTCAACACGGAACAGCTGCGCGAAACGATGGTCACGTCACTCTCGGTGACGGTGTCGACAATAATGAACACACGAACAATGTTAATAGAACAACACACAACCACATAACATCCCGAACCCATTAACCCCACTTAATCCTAACAACAAAACAAGTTAACAAAAGCCCCATTTGTCAACTGAGAACCCCAATTCCCAGAATCCCCTGCGGCTCCGGAACACGGCGTAGCTTATATTAATCTTTATTATCTGAATGGGAAATGCAATATTTTAGGACAGATACACCATTAAACGCGTTTCTAATGACATTTCTAGCGAGAAATGTACATTTTCCTTACATAATCTTCAGTCAGTGAATGTGTATGATCTTTATTAATCTTTATTATCTGAATGGGAAATGCAATATTTTAGGACCGA
The DNA here is from genome assembly GCF_031168955.1 of Gadus macrocephalus. Lineage (NCBI taxonomy): Eukaryota > Metazoa > Chordata > Actinopteri > Gadiformes > Gadidae > Gadus > Gadus macrocephalus. The sequence continues at coordinate 13,881,298 of NC_082387.1, forward strand.
TTCACCGTTAAACGTGTTTCTAATAACATTTCTAGCGAGAAATATACTTTTTAATTGCATAATCTTCAGTCAGTGATTGTGTCTGATCTTTAGTTTTATAGTTATTAGGAGTTGATCGGCTCGCTCGCATGTTTCAACGACGTCAGGTTGCTTTCGCTAAACTAGCAGCTCACGTGCTTCCTGCGTTTGTGTTATTAAACTGTTACTTTATGTAACTTTTAATGATATCATCTTGTTAGAAACACGTATATCTGAGAGCCAACCCAGTCGCCAAAATCATACCTACGTTGACAGTGTACGTTTCGTGAACACTGGATTACGTCGCATTTCAACATAAAATAGCGTGTTATACACACACACACACGCACGCACATGCACAGACACACACACACAAGCACACACACGCACGCACAGACACACAGACACACACACACACACACACACACACACACACGTACACACGCACACGGTGCATTTCGCTGCTAAAACAACAACAAAAAAATATTCCCTCAAATATTATTACTTTCAAAACGTTGGCCAAAATGGCCAATAATATCTTTTTTTTTTGGGATGCTTCTAGGACATTTTGGGTGGATTTTGAACGGTATGTGGGGGGCACGTTTTTTGCAGGACCTGGCAACCCTGCGCTGTTGCCCGAGATCTGGATCCACCCCGGCGTGGTGCCGTCTCCTTTTGACCTTTTGACCCCAGACTACTGGGGGAATAGCTGAATCAATTCATTAGTCAATCAGAAGCATGTAAATATCTTTCCGGTGGCGTAAGAGGACGAACAAGGTGTCCTTCAACATCTACGCTTCCAGGCGATTGCAACGGTGCCACACATGAGCATATTCGAACATGTTTAATGGTAGTAATTAGCTGTCGAAATTGGAGGCCTTAATCAATACTGAGCAGCTATTGATTTGCTTCCCGATAAAGATTTGTCACAAATGACATGTTATTTAGCATCTACACGTTGAGCTGAGTCCAATGACACCAAGAACGACACTCTAGCTAATGGTAACATGTATTTTACATGGTACACCTAGGTCTAGGACATGATGTCGGTGTAGCAAGAGGCCGAGCTTGATCTCATTGGACTCAGCTTAACGTGTAGATGCTAATTAACATGTAATTTGTCAAAAATCTCCATCGGGAAGCAAATCTATAGCTGGTCATTATTGATAAAGGCCTCCAAAATCGACAGCTAATTACTACCCCGAAACATATTCAAATATGATCATGTGTGGCACTGTTGCAATCGTCTCGAAACGTAGATGTCAAAGGACACCTTGTTTGCTCTGTTGCACCACCGGGAAGATATTTTCATACTTCTAATGGATTGATTCATATTTTTAGGTTCTCGGAGTGAGACTTTAAGTGGCTGCAGCAGAAGTGTTGAGACGAAAGATGATATCAAGAGATTTATAGAATATTCCCATTCACATTATGATTCTTCGTCGTAACATCCGACCAAACATCCTTTACATTCACAGAGCGAAGATTATGAAAGTCCAGGCTCAGCAAGTGCTCCATCTCGTTGCACCTGCACCCAGCGGCTCGCTTGCAAGATTTTGGCCTGAAGTTCTTCCCAGACCAACACCCTAGCCATCCAACATGCATATCTGAGAATCAGGCCTCTCTTTAATAATGACAAAAAGTTATGAGAGAAATACACATTAACTTTTTGTTATCTCATAAGCGGCGTGGTGCCGGCTCCTTTTGACCTTTTGACCCCCGACTTCAAAAACGTGGCCACAGGCCAGCTGTGTCTACACACCTTTAGCCACAAATGTACACCTCCATCCCACAAAAAATGGGGACTAGAAACTAACCTCTGTCTTATGTACATTTACTGTACTGTTGGAGGTCACGCCCCTTTGCCGACCTTTTCAAGATAGCTAGGGATGCTAAAATGTTTACACACATTTCCCGGGGCCCCGTGTACGACATATCCGAGATTTGGAGTTCTAGCCCTTAGAGATAAAAAAGTTTTCCCAAATGGAGTGTCATTTGGACAAAGCCCCTCAGAAGTGTAGCCTGCAAGACCTAATGGTTCAGAATGTGGTGGAAAAACAGTTTTTGAGATAGGAAGGTCCTACCGCCCTGAAATTTTAATACCTTATTCTAGGGCCTAACTGGGACCTCCGCACCGAAACTTGGCCCGGTCGGACCCCGAGGGCAGGAAGGGGGGGCCCTTCCTGCCCGAGACTTGGCGCGGTCAGACCCCAAGGGCAGGCCCCCCCTTCCTGCCCTCGGGGTCCGACCGGGCCAAGTTTCGGTGCGGGGGTCCCAGTTAGGCCCTAGAATATGGTATTCAAATTTCAGGGCGGTAGGACCTTCCTATCTCAAAAACTTTTTTTCCACCACATTCTGAACCATTAGGTCTCGCAGGCAAGACTTCTGAAGGGGCTTTGTCCAAATGACAGTCCATTTGGGAAAACATTTTTTCTCTATGGGCTAGAACTACAAATCTTGCATATGTCGTTCTCGGGGCCCCGGGAAATGTGTGTCAACATTTTAGCATCCCTAGCTATCTCGAAAAGGCTGGAAAAGGGGCGTGACCTCCAACGGTACAGTCAATGTACATAAGACAGAGGTTAGTTTCTAGGCCCCATTTTTTGCGGGATGGAGGTGTACATTTGTGGCTTAATGTGTGTAGACACCGCTGGCCTGTGGCCACGTCTTTGAAGTCTGGGGTCAAAAGGTCAAAAGGAGCCGGCACCACGCCGCTTATCAGATAACAAAAAGTGAATCTGTATTTCTCTCATTACATCTTGTCATTATTGAAGAGAGGCCTGATTCTCAGATATGCCTATTGGACTGTTAGGGTATAGGTCTGGGAAGAACTTCAGGCCAAAATCTTGCAAGCGAGCCGCTGGGTGCAGGTGGCTGAGCCTGGACTTTCATAATCTTCGCTCTGTGAATGTAAAGGATGTTTGGTCGGATGTTACGACGAAGAATCATAATGTGAATGGGAATATTCTATAAATCTCTTGATATCATCTTTCGTCTCAACACTTCTGCTGCAGCCACTTAAAGTCTCACTCCGAGAACCTTAAAATATGAATCAATCCATTAGAAGTATGAAAATATCTTCCCGGTGGTGCAGCAGAGCAAACAAGGGGTCCTTTGACATCTACGTTTCGAGACGATTGCAACAGTGCCACACATGATCATATTTGAATATGTTTCGGGGTAGTAATTAGCTGTCGATTTTGGAGGCCTTTATCAATAATGACCAGCTATAGATTTGCTTCCCGATGGAGATTTTTGACAAATTACATGTTAATTAGCATCTACACGTTAAGCTGAGTCCAATGAGATCAAGCTCGGCCTCTTGCTACACCGACATCATGTCCTAGACCTAGGTGTACCATGTAAAATACATGTTACCATTAGCTAGAGTGTCGTTCTTGGTGTCATTGGACTCAGCTCAACGTGTAGATGCTAAATAACATGTCATTTGTGACAAATCTTTATCGGGATGCAAATCAATAGCTGCTCAGTATTGATTAAGGCCTCCAATTTCGACAGCTAATTACTACCATTAAACATGTTCGAATATGCTCATGTGTGGCACCGTTGCAATCGCCTGGAAGCGTAGATGTTGAAGGATACCTTGTTTGTCCTCTTACGCCACCGGAAAGATATTTACATGCTTCTGATTGACTAATGAATTGATTCAGCTATTCCCCCAGAAGTCTGGGGTCAAAAGGTCAAAAGGAGACGGCACCACGCCGGGGTGGATCCAGATCTCGGGCAACAGCGCAGGGTTGCCAGGTCCTGCAAAAAACGTGCCCCCCACATACCGTTCAAAATCCACCCAAAATGTCCTAGAAGCATCCCAAAAAAAATGATATTATTGGCCATTTTGGCCAACGTTTTGAAAGTAATAATATTTGAGGGAATATTTTTTTGTTGTGGTTTTAGCAGCGAAATGCACCGTGTGTGTGTGTGTGTGTGTGTGTGTGTGTGTGTGTGTGTGTGTGTGTGTGTGTGTGTGTGTGTGTGTGTGTGTGTGTGTGTGTGTGTGTGTGTGTGTGTGTGTGTGTGTGTGTGTGTGTGTGTGTGTGTGTGTGTGACACGCTATTTTATGTTGAAATGCGACGTAATCCAGTGTTCACGAAACGTAAACTGTCAACGTAGGTATGATTTTGGCGACTGGGTTGGCTCTCAGATATACGTGTTTCTAACAAGATGATATCATTGAAAGTTACATAAAGTAACAGTTTAATAACACAAACGCAGGAAGCACGTGAGCTGCTAGTTTAGCGAAAGCAACCTGACGTCGTTGAAACATGCGAGCGAGCCGATCAACTCCTAATAACTATAAAACTAAAGATCAGACACAATCACTGACTGAAGATTATGCAATTAAAAAGTATATTTCTCGCTAGAAATGTCATTAGAAACACGTTTAACGGTGAATCGGTCCTAAAATATTGCATTTCCCATTCAGATAATAAAGATTAATAAAGATCATACACATTCACTGACTGAAGATTATGTAAGGAAAATGTACATTTCTCGCTAGAAATGTCATTAGAAACGCGTTTAATGGTGTATCTGTCCTAAAATATTGCATTTCCCATTCAGATAATAAAGATTAATATAAGCTACGCCGTGTTCCGGAGCCGCGGGGGATTCTGGGAATTGGGGTTCTCAGTTGACAAATGGGGCTTTTGTTAACTTGTTTTGTTGTTAGGATTAAGTGGGGTTAATGGGTTCGGGATTTTATGTGGTTGTGTGTTGTTCTATTAACATTGTTCGTGTGTTCATTATTGTCGACACCGTCACCGAGAGTGACGTGACCATCGTTTCGCGCAGCTGTTCCGTGTTGAAGTCTCGTTCAATAAAAACCAACTCTCGTTGTCGAGCGTTCAATAAAAACCAACTCTCGTTGTCGAGCGTCTCCCCCCCCCCTCAACAAACGTGTCCCCCCCCCCCCCCCCCTTCAACTACGTGTCGTCCCCCCCTACAATCGTGTGTCGTCGTCCCCCCTCAACAAACGTGTCTCTCCCCCCCCCCCCCCCCCCCCTCCCCGGTCATCAACAGTCTCCCCCCCCCCCCCCCCCCCCTAAACAATCGTCGTGTCCACAATTTGCCGCGAAAGCCGTGAAACCCAAACCCCGAAACCCGCCTCCACAGCGGCACACGTGGATATTGTAGGTATAACACGCTATTTTTTACGTTGAAATGCTACGTATCCAGTGTTCATGGAAACGTACACCACTGACGTTTTTTCTTGGCGACTGGGTTGAAATATAGGATGTATTGTACTGTGGAAACCAGATGAAGTTGCATTCTGGGTCTGCCCCTGTTGATAAAGCCCCATGGAAATCGAAAATGAACTGAGAAGTCCCAGTCTCGCATGCATTAGTGAATTTGCCAAGGGATTTAAGGCTTGGTGTATTCCGTTACCTTAATATGAATTGGATTGAGAATTAAATTACCTACCCGGATGGAATGTTGATGCTGAATTTATACGAGTGATTTCCCTTGGAGATTCGAGTGTCTGCATGAGAAATGTCATTGTGTTAAATATATAGTTATCATGATAAGCGTATGAAAAAGGAATGCGATCATACTTGATTTTAAAATAACAGTGCATTTGAGCGTTATAGAAAGTCTTGCAACGTGTAAGCTCATT